>NW_024067844.1:0-300000 GCF_009389715.1 Phoenix dactylifera
CCACTATCGAACTCAAGTCGAATAAATCTTGACATATGACAGACGATGGGGTTTGACGAGTTGTCCATGGACCTCCGTCCTGTAGGGATCCACGATAGTAGGACTGTATCATACGATAACTGCACCTAGAGGTTCACCATTCTAATTCTGCTGGGGTAGCCACTACATGCTGCTAGGTGTCACTGGTGGATGGTGGGACTCATAGGGATTATCTTGATGATCGATAAACCCTAATGAGTTGAGTTGGAATCGTTCCAACCCATTGAAAGGAGTCTTCAATGATATTGTGATAGAGATCACAATATAATCTCACTACCAGTCAAAGTAGAACCTATGGGGTCACACACACTAGAAGTATTGACCGATCCTGATGGTTGAATAGTGATTAGGAATCAACAGTAATCAATTCGATTGATATTCAGTTGAAGAAGGAACAAAGGGAATTAATTAATTGGACTTGAAACAAGAGTCCTACTTCGAGTAGGATTCCAAGAGTCCTAATTGGATTAGGACTGAAAATCCTAGTTGGAGTAGGACTGGGATTCCTACTTGGATTAGGATTCCACATCCTACTTAGAATAGGATTTTTTGAATTCAATGTGAAATTCCTACCTTAGAATAGGATTCCTAGAAGTCCCAATTGGATTAGGACTTCGATTCAAATTGAGTCTAATTGGATTAGGACTAAAATTAAATACATCCTAAATATGGATTAGGGTTTCTTAAGTCACAATTAATTATTAATCTAATGAATCAATAAGACTCCTAATTGGATTAGGATTGAAGAGTTCAATTGAGTCAAAATTGATTCAAGTACTAATTGATTAGGACTTACCTAGATTGGATCCATTGGTTCACCCTTGGGCTAAGCCTAATAGGATTAGGGCTTAACCCACATTAGGGCAATGCAAACCCTAATGTGGACTAGGGTTTACCAAGAGGGAGGGGCGCAAGCTCCCTCCCCTTGATCACTTGGTGCGGCAACAAGAGAGGGGGCTGGCGCCCCTCTTCTGGAAAGTCATCTAGGGCTCCTACTTTGGAAGGAGCCCTAGATGGCTATAAGAAGGCTTATTGAAGCCGGCGCCCTAGTGGATTGCTTCCTCTCCTTTTGTGCCGTGGCCACCCTCTCCCCTCTCCTTGTTTCAGCCGCAAGCAAGGGAAGAAGAACTCCAAGTGTTGGCGGTCTCCTCCCCTTCCCTTGCTTCATCCAACGCAAGGAAGAAAAGAAGGCTGCGTGGGGATTCTTCTTCATCCTCTTCTTCATCCTTCTTCTTCCTCCTCTCAAGCATATTCAAGAGTTGAAAGAAGAGAGGAGATCAGCCATCAAAAAGAAGTCTTGGCAAGGGAGCTAGCACCCCGGGGAAGACAAGAGATCTTTGATCAGGTCCTCTGCTTTGTGTGGATACCCGTAGAGGCCGGACGTTTTGAACGGCTTCAAACGAACCCTCAACCTAAAACCACGAGCTTCAGTTTGCGGTGATCATCTACCCGCACAAGGTGAAGAATTTGATCTCCCTAAAGGTTTTAAAAGTATTAATCTTATCTTAACTATGAACGATCTAGAAACAGCGTTCATGCGATGAACGTCGATCCCGCTTATGCCGATTCCCGCTGCAATCTGATTTTTGTTTTGAAATATCGGCGGTATAGGCGGGTTCCCAACAGTGGTATCAGAGCCTAGGCTTCGTAGTTTAAGGTAAGAATTAACTATAAGGTAGGCTTATTAGATCTGAAAATTAAATGATCATGCATGCTGAAAATTTCTGCAATGCAGAATTTTTCTAGGGTGCTGATTTTTACATGCTAATTTTTATATGATAAAAGGATGATTCTAAATAGCATTGTTAATGTGATTACAAAGTTTTAGAATCATGATTAGGCATGAATCCAGCAACCTATGTCATGAGATAATCAATTAATTATCAGATCTGAAAATTATAATTGTTGCATATGGGGATGATCATGAGGATTCAAACCCTTTTGGTATCAAATGTAATGACCTGCGATGTGATCTGCGATGTCATGTAATTTTTCAGATGCTTGCATGCATCTTATTTGATGTTTTGAGAGGCCCTGCGTGCCTCCTAAAAGAAGATGTAATTTAATTTTTATTTTTATTTTACATCTGGTTGTATTTCTGTGATGTGATGTACGTCAAACGATCAAGTCGAAGATGAATGCATGAGATGAATCAGGGGGTCTAAGCGGTTGATGGCGATTGGATCAAGAGTTGGTCAAGGATCGAGTCAAGGAGGCTTGGAACCTATTCAAGAGTTGAAGACGCAGTTGATCGATTGACGTGCATGTGCTTGTAATACGACCTAACTAGAATCCATGATCATCACCGATTTAAAGTTTAGCTTTAATTATTGCTGCGATTATAAATGCCCTGCAATGCGCCGTTTGCATGTGATGTGAATGAGAGCCGGGTAGATAGGTTTACATGTGATGTTAGCAAACCCAATTGAGAACCTAAAATCAAAAACCTCCTCAATCAAGTCGAAGTGAATCGACCATGAGCAAGTCATATTAGATTAATTGATCTAATTGGTGTCTAGGAAAGCATGAAAAGGTGGTTACTTAATTAGGACCTTACTCTCTGAGTAAGGGGAGCCTCCCACCTGCTTACCTGACCAATTGTTCGATTACCCTTATGAAGGGCTCAAGTTGCAAACACTAAGACCTGATTAACCAATATTAAGTCAATAGGTCTTCCACTGTAGTAAGAGCTGCTAAAGCCTTTTCTGATGTTGATTTGTCTCGGCTGGACACAGTGGTCAAGTTGCATCGGGGGGGCTGGACCTCTCTATAGACATGAGATGTTATAGGGTAAAGGTGGGGTGGGCGCCAATAACTATTAGTGAGGACCCAATGACGACTTTATTCCTACGGTTATACGGTGGGTCTGACTTAACTAAGAAATGGGACCAATAACTGTTAGGTGAGGTCTTCATGGCTTAGAGACCAAGTTACACTGCAACATGCTTGAGAAGCATTGTACAAGAGTTGTACATCATCAATCTATGTGTCACCAATAACTGTTAGGTGAGGTGGCATGTAAATTGGTGGAACCGCAGTACCTACTAGAAATCCTAGTCGTGTGGGATTTCCGTTTTCCTAACCAGAGGAGTGTGAGGGATTCGAGAAAAATAGTAGGAGTTACATTTGTTCTAAAAGACCTTAGAACAGATTAGGATCAAGTACAAAAGACTAACTAGATCTTTACTCTCTGTAGATACAATGTCAGCTTCAAACCCTTTGACCCGTATTCTGAGAACCAACCGATTGACCGGAACCAATTACAAAGACTGGCTTTAGAAACCTCAAAATTGTTTTGGACTGTGAGAAAATAGGCTACATACTCGATTCAGATATCCCCACACTACCAGCACGTCCTAACTGGATGTTCAGCGACAGATGCATCAAAAATGGCTGGATGATGACATTAGAGTCAAGTGCTATATGATGGCATCCATGTCTAATGAACTCCAAATGCCAGCATGAGAATCTCAAGATTGCTAGGGACATACTAGCACACCTGTAAGAGTTGTATGGTGAGCAGAGTCGCACAGCTCGTTTTGAAGTGTCCAAGAGGCTCTTCAAGACAAAGATGCGCGAAGGGCAAGTCTGTCCATGATCACGGTCTGACCATGATCAAAGACCTGAGGAGCTTGAGAAGCTCGGGATGAACATGCACAAGGAATTACAAGTGGATTTGATCCTACAGTCACTTCCTGATTCATTTGGTCAGTTTATAGTAAACTACCACATGAATAAGATTGAATGCACTAAGACTGAACTGATCAACATGTTTGGTAACTGCTGAGGGAGCCTTGAAAAGTTCAAGGGGCAATGTCCTTGCTGCTGAGTTGACTTCTGGTTCCAAGAGAAAGTCTAACTTGGAAGAAAAAGAAGCCTGCTAAGAAGCAGAAGAAAGACAAAAAGCCGAAGAAGGAAGTTCAAAAGAAAAAGGCTAATGACAAAGGAAAATGTTTCCACTGCAATGTCGACGGCCACTGGAAGAGAAACTGTCCTTCATACCTCGAGAGCCTGAAGAACAAGAAAGGTGGATACACCTTCAGAAGGTATAGACTTGCTCATAATTGAAACTAATCTAACGGTTTCTTCTACTTCTAGTTGGGTTATAGATTCTAGTTCTAGTGCTCATCTATGCACTACCATGCAAGGGTCTAAAGAAAGTAGAAGGCTGGCGGAAGGTGCGGTAACCCTTTCGGGTTGGCAACGGGGCAAAAGTTGCTGTTGTAGCTGTGGGCACCTACCATTCTGCGAGTTATTCATGTTCATGTCTAGCAGAAATTTATTACTTAGAGACTGTTATTATGTACCTGTTGCTAGCAGAAAATTTGATTCTGTTTCATGTCTAGCACAGGAAGGTCATGTTTTACATTTGACAAAGACTGCTGTTCTATTTATTTAAGAAATAAAATAGTCGCACGTGGTTTTTATGATTGACAGTCTCTATCATTTACATATGGATGTAATCTGTGAATGTTACCCGAGCAAGAAGTGAGTGCCAAAGGGTCCAAGAGATCCAGAGATGAGATAAACCAAAGATATTTGTGGCACCTCAGACTTGGCCATATTGGAGAAGATAGGATGAACAAAATGGATAAAGATGGGCTTTCTCGGCTCATTGACTTCTGAGTCATATCCAGTTTGCGAGTCCTGTCTTCAAGGAAAAAATGGCTAAATTGCCCTTGTAGGACATGGGGAGAGGACCACTGAAATACTTACCCTAGTACATACAGATGTATGTGGCCCATTCGATGTGCTAGCCAGGGAACGTTATTCGTACTTCATTACCTTTATCGATGATTATTCACGGTATGGGTATGTGTATCTTATGAGACACAAGTCTGAATCTTTTGAAAAGTTCAAAAGAGTTCAAGAATGAAGTAGAAAAACAAACTGAAAAACCTCTTAAGGCTCTTCGATCAGATCGAGGAGGAGAATACCTTAGTGGGGGAATTCCGGGACTATCTCAAGAAAAATGGCATAGTCTCACAGTGGACACCTCCGGGTACACCTCAACTCAACGGGGTGTCAGAAAGGAGGAATCGGACCCTATTAGATATGGTCAGGGTCCATGATGAGCTTCACTGATTTACCTATGTTCCTTTGGGGAGATGCCTTACTCACAGCGATTTATTTATTGAAATAGAGTTCCCTCTAAATCCGTTCCTACCACACCCGTATGAAGATATGGCATGGTAAGAAACCAAGTCTTGGTCATTTCAAGATTTGGGGATGTCCGGCGCCACGTCAAGAGACTACAAGGCGGACAAACTAGAGGCTAGGACCATAAAGTGCTCGTTTTATAAGGATATCCTAAAGAGTCATTAGGATACAATTTTTACGTCTCAGAGGATCACAATGTGTTTGTGAAGCCGTCATGCCATATTCTTGGAAAATCAGTTTATCCTTAATAGAGGCAGTGGGAGGAAAATTGAGCTTGAAGAGAAAGTCTCTGAAAAGCAACGAGTCATGGATCTATTGAACCCATTCATACAGAGCCAGTACACGATGTCCCTCGACCACCTGTAGATCTAGTAGGGTCTCCCATCCTCCCGATAGATACTTAGGTATACTAGAAGAGGATACCGAGGAAATGTTCCTAGTGGAAGATAGGGATCACATACAGGATCCCAAAACCTACAACGAGGCGATATCTGATATCGATTCCGAGAAATGGCCGGAAGCCCATGAAGTCAGAGTTAGACTCCATGCATTCCAACCAAGTCTGGACCTTAGTAGACCCACCAGAAGGTATTGTACCTATTGGATGCAAATGGATCTACAAAAGGAAAATAGGTTCGGATGGAGAGGTAGAGACCTATAAGGCAAGACTTGTGGCGAAATGGTATAGTCAGCGCGAAGACATTGACTATCAGGAGACCTTTTCACCTGTAGCCATGCTAAAATCCATCCGAACATTGCTTGCCATTGCAGCATTTCATGATTATGAAATCTGGCAGATGGATGTGAAAACTACATTCCTGAATGGACATCTTGATGAAGATATCTATATGGAACAGCCTTTGGGTTTCACTTCCAGTGATGGAGATCACAAGGTCTGCAAGCTGCAAAGGTCCATCTATGAACTAAAGCAAGCATCTCGGAGTTGGAACACTCGTTTCGATGACGCAATCAAAACGTTTGATTTCATCAAAAACGAAGAGGAACCGTGTGTTTACAAAAAGGTTAGTGGGAGCGCTGTCGTATTTCTCGTACTGTACGTGGACGACATCCTCCTAATAGGGAATGATATTCCCATGCTAACCTCGGTTAAGGTCTGGTTGTCAAAAGAATTCTCCATGAAAGATCTTGGGGAAGCATCCTATATCTTGGGAATAAAAGGTCTATAGAGATAGATCTAAAAGGATGCTTGGCCTTTCACAGAAGATGTACATAGAGGAGGTGCTGAAGAGGTTCAGCATGGAAAACTCTAAGAGGGGTCTCTTACCCCTAAGGCATGGAATTCATCTCTCCAAGAAGATGTGCCCCAACACATCTGAAGAGATTCAACGCATGAGCAAGATACCCTATGCATCGGCAATAGGGAGCCTCATGTATGCCATGCTATGTACACGACCTGATATAGCCCTTGCTGTGAGTGTCACAAGCAGATATCAGTCGAATCCAGGTAAAGAACACTGGACAGCTGTGAAGAATATTCTTAAGTACTTGAGAAGAACTAAAGATTTATTCTTGGTCTTTGGAGGATCATCAGAGTTAAAGGTAGAAGGGTACACAGATTCAGACTTCATGACTGATGTCGATGATAGGAAATCAACATCTGGATATGTGTTCTTGTGCAATGGTGGTACGGTGAATTGGAAGAGTTCTAAACAACCGATCATTGCTGATTCTACTATGGAAGCTGAATACATCGCCGCCTCTGAAGCTGCTAAGGAAGGCTTCTGGTTCAAGAAATTCATTGCAGAGTTAGACGTGATGACATCAGATGCCATAACACTCTACTGCGATAATAATGGCGCCATAGCTCTTGCTAAGGAGCCAAGGTCTCATCAGAAGTCCAAGCATATAGAGCGGCGCTTCCACCTCATACGCGACTATGTTGAGAAGAAATATGTAGAAGTGCAGAGAGTAGACTCTGTGGATAACGTGGCAGACCCGTTCACTAAGCAGCTAAGTCAGCAAAAGACTGAAGCCCACCTTGAGAAGATGGGGCTTAGATATATGACTGATTGGCTTTAGTGCAAGTGGGAGATTGTTAGATATATACCCTAGAAGCCAATCTGGCTGACACATTGTTAATTCTAGGGACATAATTTTATACTTGACTATTTATTATTGAATAAATAAAAGGCATCTTTTCATTCATATTATTTATGTGTCTATGAATCGTCCAAGAAATTAATAAGATAATGATGCATATTCTCAAGAGTTGAGAATTTGAGCCATGTGTCATAGGTGATTAATTTCTAAATGCTCCTGATCAATGGATCATCACGAGGACGGTGATCGATCCGATCAGTGCACAGATCACTTTCCTTCTGGATGGACGAGACTTGAGTCCACAGTGTAGGGACACTGAAGTGATAGTGCAGGTGCTTGTTAGAGAACAAGGGTACTGAGCGTGACCAAGACAAGAAGTCACTTGGATGTCTATCCACTCGTCAGTGACTTGCTTGATGTTGCAGTAGTGTGACTGGTCCTTTGACCTGCGGTGCTTCGGCTACTCACAAGGAGGTTATTGTAGTTTGACTGCACACATACATGGTCCCTAGCCATATGGGTCCATGCAGTGTAGATTGGCTACAGTAAGTTCACTGTAGGAGTAGGGTATGCACCTATAAGGAATCTATCGACCTTGATAGATAAGGAGAGATCCTATGTGATTTATAAGACTAAGTTCGTAAGACCTCGGCCGGGGCAGTATGCACAATGGAGAAAGAGTTTTCCACTCTCGAACTTAAGTCAAATAAATCTTCACATATGACAGACGATGGGGTTTGACGAGTTGTCCATGACCTCCGTCCTGTAGGGATCCACGATAGTAGGACTGTATCATACGATAACTGCACCTAGAGGTTCACCATTCTATTCTGCTGGGTAGCCACTACATGCTGCTAGGTGTCACTGGTGGATGGTGGGACTCATAGGGATTATCTTGATGATCGATAAACCCTAATGAGTTGAGTTGGAATCGTTCCAACCCATTGAAAGGAGTCTTCAATGATATTGTGATAGAGATCACAATATATCTCACTACCAGTCAGAGTAGAACCTATGGGGTCACACACACTAGAAGTATTGACCGATCTGATGGTTGAATAGTGATTAGGAATCACAAGTAATCAATTCGATTGATATTCAGTTGAAGAAGGAACAAAGGGAATTAATTAATTGGACTTGAAACAAGAGTCCTACTTCGAGTAGGATTCCTAGAGTCCTAATTGGATTAGGACTGGGAATCCTAGTTGGAGTAGGACTGGGATTCCTACTTGGATTAGGATTCCCACAATCCTACTTAGAATAGGATTTTTGAATTCAATGTGAATTCCTACTTAGAGTAGGATTCCTAGAAGTCCCAATTGGATTAGGACTTCGGATTCAAATTGAGTCCTAATTGGATTAGGACTAAAATTAAATACATCCTAATATGGATTAGGGTTTCTTAAGTCACAATTAATTATTAATCTAATGAATCAATAAGACTCCTAATTGGATTAGGATTGAAGAGTTCAATTGAGTCAAAATTGATTCAAGTACTAATTGGATTAGGACTTACCTAGATTGGATCCATTGGTTCACCCTTGGGCTAAGCCTAATAGGATTAGGGCTTAACCACATTAGGGCAATGCAAACCCTAATGTGGACTAGGGTTTACCAAGAGGGAGGGGCGCAAGCTCCTCCCCTTGATCACTTGGTGCGGCACAAGAGAGGGGGCCGGCGCCCCCTCTTTGGAAAGTCATCTAGGGCTCCTACTTTGGAGGAGCCCTAGATGGCTATAAGAAGGCTTATGAAGCCGGCGCCCTAGTGGATTGCTTCCTCTCCCTTTTGTGCCGTGGCCACCCTCTCCCCTCTCCTTGTTTCAGCCGCAAGCAAGGGAAGAAGAACTCCAAGTGTTGGCGGTCTCCTCCCCTTCCCTTGCTTCATCCAACGCAAGGAAGAAAAGAAGGCTGCGTGGGGATTCTTCTTCATCCTCTTCTTCATCCTTCTTCTTCCTCCTCTCAAGCATATTCAAGAGTTGAAAGAAAGAGAGGAGATCAGCCATCAAAAGAAGTCTTTGCAAGGGAGCTAGCACCCCGGGAAGACAAGAGATCTTTGATCAGGTCCTCTGCTTCGTGTGGATACCCGTAGAGGCCGGACGTTTGAACGGCTTCAAACGAACCCTCAACCTAAAACCACGAGCTTCAGTTTGCGGTGATCATCTACCCGCACAAGGTGAAGATTTGATCTCCCTAAAGGTTTTAAAAGTATTAATCCTTATCTTAACTACGAACGATCTAGAAACAGCGTTCATGCGATGAACGTCGATCCCGCTTATGCCGATTCCGCTGCAATCTGATTTTTGTTTTGAAATATCAGCGGCATAGGCGGGTTCCCAACAAGATTGTCTCCAAAGTCGCCCCTGGGACGGAATCAGAAGCCACTCCCGATGCTGGCGTCGAAACTAAAGCAGCCCTCGAGGTTAGCATAGAAACCACTCCTGAGGCCGCTATCAGAACGGAAGCCGCTCCTGATGTCGGTGTAGAGGTCGTCCAGGTCGACTAGCTTTTGTTTTTATTTCTACGAAGTCGGCCGCCTGGGCCTTTTGTATTCAACCCGACCTCGAGGTCGGGCTCTCTTGTATTTGGCCCTTGGCCCTTTTTGATATCAATAAAGTATGCATTTCTTTCAGCATATTATACCTTAGACCAAGTATTTGAGCTCGTTTTGCTTTGCTTTTGAAATCTGGCTGGGCATTTGAGCTCGTCCTGCTTTGTGTCCGGTTATCAAAATCCGAACTGCATAGCTTAGGTTCGGGCCTATCTTGCATAGCAGAAGCTGCGTTCGGCATTTGCTGAAGTCCTTATGCTCGGTATTTACTTCCAGCTTGGAGATAACCCTGCAATCGAATAAGCTTGTAGCTCTTCATTTGATATCGCAGGTCACCTTGAGCTCGACTCGAAGGGCGACGCTGGTGAACAAGGAAAACTGATCGAGACCAGCTCGAGAATAGAAATCTGCTCGAGGGTTGACACCAGCTCGAAAATAGAAGTGCGCTTGAGGATTGACACCAGCTCGAGAATAGAAGCTCGCTCGAGGGTTGGCACCAGCTCGAGAATAAAAGTCCGCTCGAGGGTTGGCACCAACTCGAGAATAGAAGTCCGCTCGAGGGTTGACACCAGCTTGAGAATAGAAGCCCGCTCGAGAGTTGACACCGGCTCGAGAATAGAAGCCTGCTCGAGGGTTGGCACTAGCTCGAGAATAGAAGCCCGCTTGAAGGTTGGCACCAGCTCGAAAATAGAAGTCCGCTCGAGGGTTAACACCAGCTCGGGAATAGAACCTGCTCGAAGGTTGGCACCAGCTCGAGAATAGGAATGAGTTAAGCTGCCATGGTGGTTAGGGCGGAAGCAGCTGTAGGAATTCTTTGGAGAGTTATGTGGGTGCTCCTTTTCAAAGTGTCCCTAGGTGGAAGGCGAATAGTCAGGCATCAGTGGCCCGTCCCCCGAAGTGGCTCTCATAATTACTCCGGTCTTTAATGTTATCACCTGGGGAGGTCCGCCAAGGGAGCCTCTAGGCATGCCACGGGATGAGATCCAGCCGTTAGGCAGTTGGTTAACCCAATCTGAGCCATTGAAGTAGGCTATATAAGACCTTGAGGGAGAAAGTCTGGGGGCCTTCACTCGATCCCTCTTTCTTTCATCTCCTTCCCTAGCTACCATCCTTGCTGTGAGAAATTGCAGGGATTGTCTTCAGCAATAAGATCCTGATGGCCCGACACAATGGGGTGGTTGTGTCGGATGGAGCTCGATCTGAGGAGAGGTCGAAGAACCTCATCACCGGCATGACGAAGGGCTTTCACTATAGGATGTGCTTTGTCTATTCCCACGGGCGTCAGGGAGAATGACGTCCGGGAGGAGCAGGCTCGTCGAGTCGGGCGAGCTCATGGTGGGGGTGATGGTCCGGGACACTGCAAAAGCTGTTGCATAATATCTTAAACTTGCAAAAGGCCAGGGGCTGATTACAAAAATGAATCATCAGCTTGAATAATCCCCCGACCCAGACAAAAATGAATCAACGTTATACCAGTCGCGAGCCGAAGGAACCTCCCATAGCTGCACGGCATAGCTTACCGAAAGGGACATTGTTGCAGATACCTGCGGTCGCGGAAGCTTTTTGGCTTACGATTAACACAACGCAGGCAACCCGAGCCCAGTTCAAGGAACATCATTGTAGATACCGCAAGGTGCCTGCCACTCGAATCGGGGCATACTTGAATACTGCAGACAGGGGAGCTCTTTGATGGCTCCTCGTTGGCACCGCAGGGTGCCCCCCACTTAGATCGGGGTCATACTTGTAGAATACCGCGGTCAGGGGAGCTCTTCCATGGCTCCCCACTGACGCCGCAGAGCGCCTCCCACTCAGATCGGGGGCGTACTTGTAAAATACTGTGATCGGGGAAGCTCTTCAATGGCTCCCCGTTGACGCTGCAGGGCTCCCCCCACTCAAATCGAGGGCATACTTGTAGAATACTGCGGTTGAAGGAGCTCTTCAACGGCTCCCCGTTGACGTCGTAGGGCGCCCCCCACTCAGATCAGGAGCATACTTGTAGAATACTGCGGTCGGAGGATCTCTTCAACAGCTTTCCGTTCACGCCGTAGGGCGCCCCCCCACTCAGATCGGAGGTGCACTTGTAGAATACTGCGGTCGGTGAAGCTCTTTAATGACTCTCCATTGACGCTGCAGGGCGCTCCGAGCCGAGCTCGAGGGATGACTTTGTAGATAGATCCTGCAATCACAAGGCTCTTTGGCTCTCGGACGAAACTGCAGGGCGTTCCGAGCCTAGCTCGAGCGACGACTTTGTAGATACATCTTGCAGTCGCGAGGCCCTTTGGCTCTCGGACGAAACTGCAGGGTTTCCCGAGCCAAGCTCGAGAAACGACTTTGTAGATATATCCTTCAATCGTGAGGCCCTTTGGCTCTCAAGCAAAGCTACAGGACGTCCCGAGCCAAGCTTGAGGGACGACTTTGTAGATAGATCCGGCAGTCGCAAGGCCCTTTGGCTCTCGGGCGAAACTGCAGGGCGTCCCGAGCCGAGCTCGAGGGACGACTTTGTAGACAGATCCTATAGTGCGATGCCCTTTGGCTCTCGAGCGAAACTTCAGGACGTCCTGAGCCAAGCTCGAGAAACGACTTTGTAAATAGATCCTGCAGTTGCGAGGCCCTTTGGCTCTCAGGTGAAACTGCAGGGCGTCCCGCATCGACCTCGAGGGACGACTTTGTAGATAGATCCTATAGTCGCGAGGGCCTTTGGCTCTCGGATAAAACTACGGGGCATCCCGAGCCGAGCTCGAGGGATGGCCTTGTAGAAATATCCTTTAGTCGCGAGGTCCTTTGGCTCTCGGACAAAACTGCAGGGCATCCGGAGCCAAGCTCGATGGACGACTTTGTAGATAGATTTTGCTGTCGCGAGGCTCTTTGGCTCTCAGGCAAAACTACAGGGCGTTTCGAGCCGAGCTCGAGGGACGACTTTGTAGATAGATCCTGCAGTTGCGAGGCCTTTTGACTCTTGGACGAAACTGCAGGGCATTTCGAGCCAAGCTCGAGAGATGACTTTGTAGATAGATCCTACAGTCGCAAGGCCCTTTGGCTCTTGGGTGAAACTGTTGGGCATCCCGAGCCGAGTTCGAGGGATGCTTTGTAGACAGATCCAGCAGTCGCGAGGCCCTTTAGCTCTCGGGTGAAACTGCAGGACGTACCGAGCCGAGCTCGAGGGACGATTTTGTACACAGATCCTGCAGTCGCGATGCCCTTTGGCCCTCGGGTGAAACTGCAGGGTGTCTCGAGCTCAAGCTCGAGGGACGACTTTGTCGATAGATCTTACAGTCGCGAGGTCTTTTGGCTCTCGGACGAAACTGCAGGGCATCCCTGGCCGAGCTCGAGGGACGACTTTGTAGATAGATCCTACAGTCGTGAGGCCCTTTGGCTCTCGGGCGAAACTGCAGGACTTCTCAAGCCGAGCTCGATGGATGACTTTGTAGATAGATCCTGCAGTTCCGAGGCCTTTTGGCGCTCGGGCAAAACTGCAGGGCATTCCAAGTTGTGCTCGATGGACGGCTTTGTAGATAGATCCTGCAGTTGCGAGGCCCTTTGATTCTCGGGCGAAACTATAGGGCGTTGCGAGCTAAGCTCGATGGACAACTTTGTAGATAGATCGTACAGTCGCGAGGCTCTTTGGCTCTCGGGCAAAACTGCAGGGCATCTCGAGCCAAGCTCGAGGGACGACTTTGTAGACAGATTCTGCAGTCGTGAGACCCTTTGGCTCTCGAACGAAACTGCAGGGCATCCCGAGCCAAGCTCAAGGGATGACTTTGTAGACAAATCCTACAGTCGCGAGGCTCTTTGGCTCTTGGGCGAATCTGCGGGGCGTCCCGGGCCGAGCTCAAGAGACGACTTTGTAGACAGATCTTGCAGTCGCGAGGCCTTTTGGGTCTCGGGCGAAACTGCAGGGCATCCCGAGCCGAGCTCGAGGAATGACTTTGTAGATATATCCTGCAATTGTGAGGCTCTTTGGCTCTCGGACGAAACTGCAGGGTGTCCCGAGCCGAGCTCGAGGAACGACTTTGTAGATTGATTCTGCAGTCGCGAGGCCCTTTGGCTCTCGGGCGAAACTGCAGGGCATCCCGAGCCGAGCTCGAGGGACGACTTTGTAGACAGATCCTGCAGTCGCGAGGCTCTTTGGCTCTCGGGCGAAACTGCAAGACGTTCCAAGCCGAGCTCGAGGGACGACTTTGCAGATTTGTCAATATATAACTCGTGCTGCAGGGGCGACCGGAGCGCTTCGAGCCCATTAGGGCGTTTTAGAGATGTTTTGGAGAAATCTCAGTGGGTAACTTTATTAATTGACACATTCTGAAATTTAAAAAATCATGACCTGGAGGGGCTAATGTCCCATCCGGGGGTTGTAGCTTACATCCCGGGTCGTCAGACCCGGACAGATGAGGGTGCGGCCTCTTCCCTGCCCCCCGAAATCAAGAAGCCGCTAGCGTGTTGGATGCGCAGGTGCGGTGTTGATGGTGCCCGCACTGGGGCGATTACCGTCGGGCTTGTTGCGCGTCCGGGCTCTGTCCCTCGAGCTCTATTCTGTCAGTTTAACCACTAACAAACCGACTCAACAGGTCTTGGCAGATAATTGCTTCAATTTTATCACGGAGCTGGTAACAGTCCTCCATATCATGACCATAGTCTCTATGGAAGCGGCAGTATTTGTCTGAACGCTTCCGCGGCCCCGACGGTTGCATCTTTGGTGGAGGTCGGAGGTAGCCGCGACCCTCGATTTCCATGAGAATCTCTATCCGGGAGGACGTGAGGGGAGTCTACTTTCCGAAACTTTAGTGGTGGGTATATTTACCGGTCGCATCTTTTGTATATTTACTTTGGACTTGTTGCCCCACTTTCTTGACTTTTCTGTCGAGCTTGGCGATTGATGAGGCTCCTACCGGCTGCAGGCTTTGATCAGCCACGGCAAGAGCTTGGACTTGTTGAGCGAGCAGGTAAAACTGCTCTCGCTGGATCTGAGGAATCTAGTTCGCTGGTGCAGGCACTGCAGGGGGTGGACTTTGAAGAGAGTGGTCGAGCGCTGGTACCCGGCTGCTCGATGCGTTTGGAGCTCCGTGACTCCTTAACCTCATGATCTCTTCTCATGCCCTTCTTGTAGCGCCAAATGTTGTGGTTCAAATTTGGCCCGAGGGTGACCACGCCGGAGGAGTCGAGGGAACTGCTAGAGTGTGGAGGAAGACGATGAGAGCCACCTCCCGCGATCGGCGGTGTACCTATACAAAGTCTCACCGGTGCTTCCGATAAGGGCCCTCCGATGATCAAGTTAGAGTGGTGCTCAGTTGGTGCAGCCAAAAAGTTCCTTAGGTTACCTGATGGGGTTATTTATAGTCTCGGTAGGGGTGCCTAGATGGCAGAGGTATGGCCCGTTTCCATCATGAGTTGGGATGGGCACAGCTAGAGCTTGTTTATGGCACATGGTGCGGTCCATCCTTGTGAGCGGTAAGGCATTGACAGTTGTAGCAGGATATGGCTGGAGTAGCATGGCGCTGTCCTTGACTGTCACTGGCCTGCAAACAAAGCATGGCGCGGAGGTGTTTATAATATACGACCACACAGGCGGGAGTAGGCACGCAAGTGGATATGGCTGTTGGCGAGGCTGGGCTCAGTGAGGAGTTGCATCACATATTTGATGAGATCGGCTTAGCTTCCTCAATAAAGCGTCCCGAGCTCGAGACTCGAGGCGGGTCGGTGAATACAGGATGCGCTCCGAGCTTGGTTGGAGTGGGTCGTCGAATACAGGAGGCGCCCCGAGCTTGGTCAAGGCGGGTCAGTGAATACAGGAGGTGCCCTGAGCTTGGTCAGGATGGATCGGCGAATACAAGAGGCGCCCCGAAGTTGAAGAAGCTTTTGGGGCATCTCGAGCTCGTGCTCGGGACATCATCATAGAAGGTTGTTGTAGGTCGCGGCAGCGGAGAGATTCAACTGAGATCAACAGTGCTTTCGGTGGAGTCTGGGCTCGAACTGGCTCTTGGCGGGGCCGATATTCGGCTCAGTCGGTGTTAGGGCCCATTTGACCGAAATTGAGTGGTCCCATCATTGCGAGCAAGATGATCCATTTTGCCCCCCATTAGGTGTATTTGGGACCAATAACTGGTACTGAATTTTGGTATATTTTGAGAGACAAGGAAGTATTCAAGACACAGAAGTTATGGCATGGCATTGCATTGGCCTAGCGCTGCTTTGGAGGCGGGATAGGTAAAGAAAAACTTTCGAATCTAAGCCTAGACTCTGGAAGACCTGGAGATCAGTTTGGTTGCTTTCCTATTGGATTACCTTGATGAAGGAAGCTAATCAAGAAATGGTTCCTACTTCTTAGATACCTCAATGGCACCGAGGTGTCAGCTATCTACTTCACTCTAATGTTTCTTCTATTCCTCTCCCTTCAATTTTGATAGGATTTTTCCAGTCCAGGTCAAGCAGCATTCTTTTGTGACATCAATCGTAGAGTTGCACAATGGCAGCTTTGATATTTGTGCATACACGTGGTAAAAAGAGATGTTGGTGTGTTTTTTTTTTACTTTTTGGCTACAATGGATGGTTCGTATAGTTTAGTACGGATACATCCAAAAAAGTCATAGAACAGTAAATCTCGAAACGCTCTAACCAACTCCCTGTCCCCAACCCGTAGAGCCCTCTAAAGTGATCGGCCACATACGAGGCTACCTAATCTGCAGCCCCGTTGGTCTCTTGGCGTGTTTTGAGAACAGTGCAATGTGCAATGGTTGTGGTCGTGAAAGGAGATCAATCATTCTTTCGTGTGAAAAGACAAGCTGGATCTAAATTTTTTTTTTCATTTTGCTTGCCAAATAGATTTTCAGTTTCAGAAATATAGACAGAAGTGACATCAAAAAGTTTAAGCCTTTGTTTGATGGCTAATGGTCGGTTAATCGCGTAAGTCTCCATTTACATCAAAAAAAAAAAAGTATGAAAATATTAAAAATGATAGAAATAGGAAGACAATAATTTGAAAAAAATATTCATACTTCTGAAGAACTATACTCGAAGCAGGAGATTTCATTATTTTAAAGCACTTATGCATGTCAGTACTAGCCAATTATCTCGTAGCACGCAGTAACTTTTTTATATATTTCCTGCAAAACAGATGAAACCATTAAAACCTGCAAGTTCTCATCCCTCCCATCATTCCATTAATACTGTCCATCACTTTCCTCGTTCTAAACTCCATGTGCATTACAGGTCACAGCCTACAAGATCGAGCAAGCATCTCTCCCTTCATTAGCTGTCCGTGCGGGTAAAATAACAAATAGAATACGAGCATTAGTTACAAACCAAACAAGCCGGCAGGTTGTCAACGTCCCGGCCCCGTCCATTATAAGCAGACAATACTCCAAACGCAAGAGCATCAAAGCAATCGAATCGGACGAACCATTCCCACCATCATGATGTTCTCCGTGACCAAATTGGCTCCCGCGTTGGTCGGTCCCAGCGAGCAGACGCCGGCCGGCAATCTCCCCCTCTCTTCCATCGACCTGACACCGGCCCTGAGAGATGTCATGGTCGACTCCATCCATGTTTTCCAGCACGGCGTCGAGCCGGCCAGGGTCATAAGGGAAGCGCTGTCCAGGGCCCTGGTCCCCTACTACCCGGTCGCCGGCCGGCTCCTCAAGTGCGACGACGGCGACATGGTGGTTGCTTGCACCGGGGAAGGTGCATGGTTCGTCGAGGCCACGGCGAATTTTAGCCTCAAAGATGTCAACAACCTCCAACGGCCTCTCATGATCCCAAAGGAAGAGTTCTTTCCAGTCCTCCCCCCGGACGTAAGCCGAGAGGGTGTCATTTTCATGTTGCAGGTATGCTTCTTCAGTAATCCACATGTATTTATCAATTTTTACGGAACAAAAAAAAAAAGATAGAAGCGGTATATGGCTCAGATTATTTTATTTTATTTTGGTATGGAAAATGGCTCGAATTATTCCCTGGTCAGCCAGTATATATGATTTTTATTTTAGGATGAGAAAATTTTACTTAGTTTTTTTTTTTTTTTAGTACAACAGCTCCTCATACAAAATGTGCATGAGTATACTTAACAAAATAAAAAAAAATTGACTTTGAGATGCATCTCAAAACGTGCATGAGTGCATTGAGATGCATTTTGATCTAGGTCGTAAAATATGCCTATTTTTGTAATGCACCTTAATGTTTTTTGAGATAAAAATGCATCTCAATGTTGAATGGGCAGCATCCGCGATAGATGACGTGTATATTTCTTTAACAATCAAGTCAGCAAGCATATGATGTCTATAAGTTTTTTTTTTCTTTTTTTCTTTTTGTCTTTCTTCAGACACTTGTAAATATAGAAACCATGCATGCACCTTTCTTTGAAAAAAAAAAAAACAAAGAATAAACATGTGAAAAAAACGCATAATGTGCTTTGCTTCGAGGGAGGTTTGACCCATTAAATTAACATAGCTTGAATGCCCCGATACAGCTGTAATTGAAGGAAAAAAAAAAAACTTGTTTTGACGCACGAGTGGCTGTTTTGCCACATGAGTAGTGGTGGTTAGATTCCTTGTGACATGTGACACTAGATATGGCCCGGTTTGACACTGTTGTCTCCATAATTGATTGCATTATTGTGAGACCACATGCAATGGCCATGTGACCCTAACAAGCATATTCCTCACCAACCCTCGTCGTTGTCGGATGCAAGGAAACGAAACAAAACAGTGAATCTAATATTTCAAATCTTGATTTTTGGCATTTTTTTTTTACATGTATACTTCTAAATATATAAAATTATATAAATATTTTCATAAAATTACTATTTACATGCACATATTTTTTTTGGCATATGCATCCGTACTATTTAACATCATTAAAAAATAAAAAAGTTTAAAATTAAAATGACCGAAATATCCTTATAGATAGATGTATAAAAAAAAGTTATGAGGGTATACACGCAAATAGCAACTTTATGAAGGTATTTATATAATTTATCATATTTAGAAGGGTATATATTAAAAAATCTATTAATAAAATTAAAACTGTATATATTAAAAAATCTATTAATAAAATTAAAACTCAGATGAAATTTGTCAAGTCTTTTATAATTTAGTTGGATTGACAATTTAAAAAAAGATCGAGTCACATTATCAATTTTCTTTTTTAAAATCTTGACCGAAACAAGTTGAAATATTAGGAGATCATTTTAGTAATACTATTCTTCATTTGATTTTGATATAATTATCATTATTGAATCTATGACGTCTACATATTTTTCATTATTTTTTAAAGATTAAATCATCTCGAATTTAAATTAACTATAGATGCTTAGATTAGTAAAATATTTTTTAGTGATTTATAAATGTTAAATTGTTCTTTGTTTTCGGAGCAAAAATTTCGTAAAAGCAATATGATTTATTCTATAAGAGTTTATATGAACATAATTTAATCTTTTTGGCTATTTTTTTATTAATGAATTATCTTTACTGGATTTTGATCATTTTGTATTGGATATTTTTTAAGTATATGCCCTCTTAAATATATGTAATTGCATGAATACCCTCGCAAAGTTACTATTTGCATGTATATCTCTATAAAGTTTTCTTTTTGCATGTATATATATATATTTTTGGCTTTCTACAGACACTTGTAAATCTAGAAACCATGCATGCACCTTTCTTTAAAACGTATAATGTGCTTTGCTTCGAGGGAGGTTTGACCCATTAAATTAACATGGCTTGATACAACTGTAATTGAAGGGGAAAAAAAACTTGTTTTGACGCATGAGTAGGGGTGGTTAGATTCCTTGTGACACTAGAGTCTAGACATGGCCCGGTTCGACACTCTATTGTCTACATAATTGATTGCATTATTATGAGACGACATGCAATGGCGATGTGACTCTAACAAGCATATTCCTTACCAGCCCTAGTCGTTGTCGGATGCAAGAAAACGATACAAAACAGTGAATCTAATGTTTCAGATGTCAGTTTTTGGTAAGAATTTTTTGCATGTCCATCCTCCTAAATATATAAAATTATAAGAATATCTTTATAAAATTAAGAAAGTGACGAATTTAATGTTTCAGATCTCAACGCCTGGTTTTTGGTAATGGTGGATTTCAGGTCACACAATTTACATGCGGTGGATTCTCCGTCGGCATCATATCCAGCCATGCGATGTTTGATGGCCTCGGGGCAGCCCAATTTGTGAACGCGATCGCGGACATGGCCCGAGGCCTCCCACGGCCCACGGTGGAGCCCATTTGGTGCCGAGAGGACATCCCCAAGTTCAACCCAGCCAAGCCCCCGCAAGGGCCGCCACCGACCCTGACGGACTTCGACTTCGAGTACTCCATAGCCGACATCTCCTTGGACAGCATCAACCAATTCAAGGACCGATTCATGAACGAGACTGGGCAGAGATGCTCCACCTTCGACATCGTCGCGGCGATGGCCTGGCGAGCTCGAACTCGAGCTATTAATCTCGAGCCCCACGTCGAAGTCCGCTTCGGCTTCGCAGCCGATACCCGCCACCTGTTCGATCAAATGATACCACATAGAAAAGGTTATTACGGGAATGCTGTGTACCCCGTGACCGTCTCGGCAGCTAGCGAGAAGATCGTTCGCTCATCGCTCGTCGAGATTGTGAGCCTCATTAGAGAAGCTAAACAGATGTTGCCGAGCAAGTTCTCGAAATGGACGATGGGTGAGAACGAGGAGGACCCGTACAAAGTGCCCTTCGACTATGGCACGTTTATCATAGCAGATTGGAACAAGGTGGGATTTTACGAGGTAGATTATGGATGGGGAGTGCCCATGCATCTCGTCCCTTTCAACGACGGGAATTTTATTGGGTCGTTCATCATGCTCAAGCCGCCCGCACCTAAGCAGGGCGTGAGGCTGATGATGAGGTGTGTTGTGAAAGAACACCTGGCTGTCTTCGATGATGAAATTACGAACTTGGTTTAGCAGCCATCAATCGATCCCCTTTCTGTCTTGATCTCTTTTAAGGACATTGTTTCGTTATTCTCTTATTGAGCATCAATGTTCAGCTGTAGTTAGCTTTACTTTGATGGCGATGTTCAATTTTGTTGCCTTATCTATTGTTAATGTCTTTCTCAAATTATATGCCAAGCATATATTTAACATCTAAGATGCATGTCCTGTTAGGAAAAATTAATTGGCGCGTGGCCCGAGATGTACATCTCGTCTCGGGCACCCGCTGGTGCCCTCTGCGGGCTGGCCGCATCCGCGGAAGGTGCAGATGCATCCGCAAATTGGCCTTTTTGCTGCTTTTTTGGGCCAACAACACGTTGACCCAAAAAGACTATAAAAACCTCCCTATTCCTCCTAATTCGTGACAAAAAAAAAAGAGAAAAATTTTGAAAAAATTCTGAGGAAAAAAAATTGTTTTTCCTCCTCTTAGCCACTTTTTGATATTTTATTTTTGCGCCTTCATTCAGCGAAATTCTATTTTCTTTTTATTTCTTTCTTTGCTAGATCTGTAAGTCCGATCGGGTTCGTGTTGGCTTTTTTCAATACGTACCGAACAAGAAGCTTAGGGTCGTTGTATCTCCGGAGACAGCGCCTACGCGCTTCGACCTGCCTTCATTCAGACTATCTTCATTTACCTTTATTTCAAATTTAATTTTAGTAGATCTATAATATTTACAATTTATAATTTAAATTTATTACATATTTTATAGAATAGATTTCTTTTGTGTTAAAATAGATTTCTTTTTGATGCTAAAGAATATATATATATATATATTTAAGATTATCTATTAATTATTATTATAGTTTTATTTACTTATTTAGGTAATATATTGCTAACAATCCAAACAAGTATCTGATTTTGTTAGTAATATATAATTCTTTAAATTTTCTATTATGCTTGGGACATATTAGATATTGATTATAATAATTGTTTTGCTAGCACAAACTTAGTAAATAATTATTCTTATAAGGTAATCAATTATTCTAATAGGATAATAAAATATTCTAATATATAATTCATTGAATTCTCTATTATATTTGTGACATATTAGATTTTAATTACAATAGTTGTTTTGCTAGCACAAACTTAGTAATCAATTATTCTAAAAAGGCAATAATTTGCTTAACCTCCAAGAGGTTTATCATACCTCCATTCCAACGAGAATTCGAAAATTGGTTAATCCATAATAACTAATTTAAGTTTGCACTTAGACTTTTCTAAAAGTTGAATTTGTGTGATATCTAGTATTACATCCACTAACTAATAGTGCCAAAGAAAAGCTTTTCAAAAAGGCATACGTGCTTAAAAAAGGCTGGTACTCAATGTCGGATTACCTCCGTAAGCGTTGCGACAATCGCAGCGAAAATACATGCGCGGGGTCGTTCATCGCATGAACGTCCTAGGAAACGTAAATTTCAAAAATTTTCTTCAGTTCTCTAATTCAGAAGATTATGAAATTTTAAAGGACAGATTAAAATTAATTGCCTGATTAATTTTCAGATCCACAATTAAAAATTATAAATATCAAATCTTTACCTTTGATGATCATGGAAATCAGGTTCGTTTGAAGCCGTACAAGTGTCCGGCCTCTATAGGTATCCACACGAAGATCTGGATTGATCGAGGTTGCGATCTCACCGGGGTGCTAGCTCCCTTGCAGATATCCCTTTTGATGGTTGGAACTCCTCTAAGCAATTAACTCTTGATTGCTTCCAAGAGGAGGAAGAAGGAGAAGGAAGAAACACTTTCTTGCCTTTCCTTTACCATGGATGAAGAAGGAGGGAAGAGAGGAACACCTCCCTCTCTTTATTTTCTTCCATGTAGCTGACCAAGAGGAGGAAGAAGACTCCATGCTTGCTGCCCCTCTTCGTGCCTTTCGGATGGAAGAAGAAAAGGAGAGGGGAGGCAGCCGCCAAGCATCAAGTAAAGTACCCCTAGTCCAAGTCTAGGGTTGCCCCCCATTTTTATAACCTTGCCCTAGGCATGGCTCTTCCTAAAACTAGGAGAAGCCACACCCAATTGGGTCTCGCTTTCCAAACACCCAGGACGCGAGTCTCGGCCACCCAGGATGCGAGTCCCGACCATCTGGGACGTGGATCCCGGGAGCATCCGAGGAAAGGAGGGTCTCTTGCCCCTCCTTTCTACTCCTAATCAAATTAGGATTTAGGTGGCCCTTAGTTTATTGAATCCTAATCTAAGTAGGACCCAATTAGTCTTCCTATTTGATTTACATGAATCCTAATCTAATTAGGAGTCATATTTATCGATTGGACCAAAATTAATTAGGACTCTAGGAATCCTAATCCAAGTAGGACTCTAATAATTTGAAGTCCTAATCTAATTGGAACTCTAGGAGTCCTACTCCAAGTAGGACTCTTGAACCTTATCATATAAGATCTAACCTAATTAATTAAATCCAATTGATTCAATCAAATTGCAATCTAATTACAATTAATTCTTTCTTCAACTCACTAACTCTTAGTGGGTTAAACTAATTATCAATCAAATTGACAATTACAAACTATTGTGATTCCAAATCACAATCCAACCATTAGATTAATCAGATCCTCTATTGTGTATGACACCATAGGTTCTATTCTATCTGGTAGTGAGATACGTTATGATCCCTGCACAATATCATTGAAACTCCTTTCAATGGGTTGGAATAATTCCAACTCTTCTCATTCGGGTTCACTAATCATCAAGTGAATGCCTCTGAGTCTCACAATCCATCGATGGGATGGAGGTCATGGATAACTCATCAAACTCCATCATCTGTCATATGTAAAATTTATTCGACTCTAGTTCGAGATTGGAAACTCTTTTCCAAAAACTACCTTGGCCAAGGATTTACGAACTCGGTCTCATAAATTACATAGGATCTCTCCTAATCTATCAAGGTCGATAGATTCTATCTAGATGCGCCCCTACTCCTACAATGAACCTGTTGCAGCCAATCTGCACCACAAGGATCCAAATGGACAGAGCTCATGTTTATGTGCTCGTCAAACTACAGCAACCTCACTGTGAATAGCCGAGGCATCGCAGGTCAAAGGACCAATCATACAATTGCAACATCAAGTAAGTCACAGACGAGTGGATAGACATCCAAGTGACTATTTGCTTTGGTCACGTTCAGTACCCTTGTTCTCTAACAAACACTTGCATAATCACTCTAGTATTCCCACACTGTGGACTCAAGACTTATCCATCTGACTAAGTGATCTGTGTACTAATCTCAGCAGATCGATCACCGTCCCTCATGATGGATCCATCGATCAAGAGCAATTTAGAAATTAATCATCAATAACACATGCCTCAAATTCTCAACTCTTGAGAATTGATAAGTGCTAAATAATGTATAAATTAATATATTTTACATAACACTTATTATTATTTTTATGCACACACTTTGGATTTAAACATAGAAAAATGTGTTTCTTTCATCATTTCATTTTAGATAAATTATTCAAGTTTGATTGATTTTCTATATTGATCGAGTCTAATGTGTGCAGGTCGAGTCATCCTATTCACGAATTAGTCCCAATCTGTTCCATGTGTGGATTACTTTCTTCCACATGTGCATGAAGCTATCCGTTCCTTTGTCCACGTCATATTTTCCGTGTGCACCAAGCTTCCCAACTTAGTAAAATAGAGGCCTCTCCCATTTTCTCCATGTATCCAAACTTCCTTTATTTTAGATTCAGAACAAAGCCCTCCCAACCTACCCGAGTAGAAGCCAACCACCTTTCTAAAAAAAATAAAATTCACATATCATCCCTCACGCCCGTATTCATCTTCCACATCATATTTTTTCTCTTCTCTTCCCCTGTTTCGGAACAAGCCGCATGATCCATGGGAGTTCCATAACCCACGTCATTTCCCTCCCCCGCTTCCGCGATTCAAAGCTCAACTTCCAGCCACCCACCAACCTCCGAGATCCTCTCACATTTCAGCATCATTCTCACCGCTTCAAGGATCCATTCCACGTAGATTTTTTCCTTCCGCGCTCAAGGATTTTCTCCCAGCTGATTCTAGAATCCATCCTCTTCGTGGATTGCGTCCCAGCATCTTCACCTTCTCCTGATAGCTCCCAAGCTTATCCTCTCAAATCTCCTTCCACGAATAACTCACATCTCGTTCGTATCCCAGCATCCCAGCTCACGGCTCAAATCCACATGTTTTTCCCCTGTTTCAAATTAGAGCCTATCTCCCAGCTCAACCGTATCCAATCTTTGATCGCCTCCGGATCCCTCCCGTTTGCATTCAACCGCGTTCGAGCATCCCGCGAGCACCCTGCATATGATCACCCTCGTCTTCCCAGATTTCTTGTTCCAGATTTGATCTTCTCCCAGATCTTCTTCTGGATTCCTCCCGTTCGCACTCAACCTCTGAAATCTTGCAAGCATCCGCAACCTTCCTCCCATTCGGGTTGAATCCATCCTCTCCGTGGATTGCGTCCCAGCATTTTGCCACGCCCGTGATCTTTTCTTCCGGATTTCTTTGCTTCAAAATCAAGTCCGAGTGGTCTTCCGTGATCCATCCAAATCCCAAGCCAAATGGAAGCTCCCCTGCTCTGCGTGTCCAGATGAGAGCCAGCACAGAATCCTCTCAACGCCCACGTTGCCCTTCGCGTTCGAGCAGCATCGGCGTCTTCCAATCCAGCTACTCATCCGCGGATCCATAGCCTGCATATCCTCCCTCAAAAAAAAAAAAATCCGATCCTCCACGGTCAGGAAGGATGTAAAAGGGAGGAGAGTTCTTCATAACGGGGGGGACGAGGACAGAGGAGTTTTACGCTAGGAGCAGAGCACTCAGCGGAACGGGAGCGGAAGGGTATTTTTTTTTATGAAGACGGGAGGTCGTCAGGAAGCCATGCGCAGCTAAACATCTTGGCTAGGGCTGGATGAAGCCCTAGCAATGTAACAGGGCATTTATAGTTCTTACTCTTTTAATTTTTTTGAGCTTGTTTAAATTCTAATTCTCAATGAAAAATTCTTTTATAATGTTTAAACTTTGAGCATGCTATTTACTATTCATGTTTGCTAAAGTAGTCTAAGATGATCCATGCGTAGGAAGATGAGGTGTACTACACTCTAGATCAGCATAATTAGGTAGACAATTCTTGCTATACCTATCTTCCTAAAACTCTTTTTGCTTTTATTTTAAAAGGCTTGTAGCCAATTTGCATGCCTCTCCAAAAGATAAAAAAATTTTTAAGAACACAGACCCTGATGCAATGCTATGCGGTGGACTCCAAACCCTAGATCCATTTACTCTGATAAATTTTAATTCGTACTCATAGATTAATTTAGTTAAGTCAAGTTAGCAAATTCTTCTTCTTGATTTAGTTTTAAAGAAAATAACTTATTCTCCAATCCCTGTGGACCGACACCCGTAATCACTATCCTACAGGATACGTGCTATTGCGTGGTTTACTTTTGAAATTAAAAGAGCCGATCAAGAATATGCATCATCATCTTATTAATTTCTTGAACGATTCATGGATATATAAGAATATGATTGAAAAGAATGCCCATCCTAATAAATTCATTATTAGGTCAAGTACAAATTTATGTCACAGAACAAAATAATACGTCAGCCAAATTGACTTCTAGGGCATACTTCTAACAATCTTCCACTTGCACTAAAGCCAATCAACCATAAATCTAAGCCCCATCTTCTCAAGATGGGGCTTAATTTTCTGCTGACTTACCTGCTTAGTGAATGGGTCTACCACATTGACTGTGGAGTATACTCTCTGTACCTCTACTTATTTCTTTTCAAGGTAGTCGCGTATCAGGTTAAACCGCTGCTCTATGTGCTTGGACTTCTGGTGAGACTTTGGCTTCTTAGCTAGTGCTATGGTGCCATTGTTATCGCAGTATAGTGTTATGGCATTTGATAACATTACACCTAATTCTACAATAAACTTCTTGATCCAGAAGATTTTCAGTGCACCCTTAGAGGCGGCAATACATTCAGTTTCTAAGGTAGAATCTATAATGATCGGTTGTTTGAATCTCTTCCAAATTACCGAACCTCCATTGCACATATTTTGATGTAGACTCTCTATCATCAATATGTGTGTATAGTTCTACCTTTAACTCTGATTTTCTCCTAAAAACTAAGAACATGTCCTCAGTTCTTCTCAAGTATTTAAGACCGTTCTTCACAGCTATCTAGTGCTCGTGGCCTGGATTTGTCTGATATATGCTCGTGACACTCACAGCATGTGCTATATCAAGTCGTGTACATAGCATGGTATACATGAGGCTCCCTATAGCTGAAGCATAAGGGATCTTGCTCATCCGCTGAATCTCTTCAGATGTGTTGGGGCACATCTTCTTGGAGAGATTTATCCCATGCCTAAGGAATAATAATCCTCTTTTAGAGGTTGCCATGCCGAACCTCTTCAACACTTTCTCTATGTACATATTCTGTGATAGGACAAGCATTCTCTTAAATCTATCTCTATAGACCTTAATTCCCAAAATATAGGATGATTTGCTAAGATCTTTTATGGAGAATTTTTTAGACAACCATACCTTGACCTTAGTTAGCATGGGAATATCATTCCCAACAAGAAGGATATCATCCGCGTACAATACGAGAAATACAATAGCCCTCCCACTTACCTTCTTATAAACACATGGTTCCTCTTCGTTCTTGATGAAATCAAAATGATTTGATTACATCGTTGAAACGAGTTTTCCAACTCCGAGATGCTTACTTTAGTCCATAGATGGACATTTACAATTTACAGACCTTGTGATCACCATCACAATATCATGATATGCTGCAACAGCAAGCAATATTCGAATGGACTTCAGCATGGCTACAGGTGAAAAGGTATTCTGATTGTTAATACTTTCGCACTGACTATAACCTTTCGCCACTAGCCTTGCCTTATAGGTCTCTACCTTGCCATCCAAACTTAATTTTCTCTTGTAGATCTATTTACACCCAATAGGTACTATACCTTCTGGTGGATCTATTAAAATCCAGACTTGGTTGGAATGCATGGAGTCCATCTCTAACTTCATTGCTTCCAACCATCTCTCGGAATCGATGTCTAACATCGCCTCGTTGTAGGTATTGGGATCTGTTGCCCAAGGTGACAATCCAAGAGGGGGGGTGAATTGGGTTTTTCTAAATTTTAGTGCTTTTAAAAACTTTCGTAATTAAGTGCGGTGAATGCTTTCATAAATTACTTGAATGAATTAAACTAGAGTAAAGATGAAAGATAATGCAAGAATAAGCATAAGAACAAGCACAACACAAACACAGCGATATATAGTGGTTCGGTGCACCCCAAGGCACCTACGTCCACTCCCCAAGCGTCCCCTTGGAAATTTTACTATAACCCCTCGGATTACAGTAGGATTGTTTTCCGGGCTCACAATCCAAAACCTTTACAATTTGGTTTTCCGGGATCACCAAGAACCTATGTTGGTTTTACGGGCTCACCAACAAACCTTCACAATTGGTTTTACGGGCTTACCAAGAACCTATGTTGGTTTTACGGGGTTTCCAACAACCTACGTTGGTTTTACGGGCTTACCAACAACCTACGTTGGTTTTACGGGGTTACCAACAACCTACGTTGGTTTTACGGGCTTACCAACAACCTACGTTGGTTTTACGGGCTTACCAACAACCTACAATGTTGGTTTTACGGGCTTACCAACAAACCTTACAACAAGTAGTTTGACAAACAAAAAGAAAGATTCAAACTCCTAAATGAGCATATAAAACAATATAAACTACAAAGAAGAGTTAGAAAATATTTATCGCTTTGAAGTGGCTTCTCTCTTCTTTGTCAAGGATGCTTCACTTCTTCAAGGGAGGATGGAGCTCTTGATGCCTCTTTGAAACTGCTCAACCCCTTTCTTTTGATTCTTGAATGAAGCACTTGGATGAGGCTTGCCTTGCTAGGGTTCTCTCTTGAATGCACTTAATGTATTTTTCCCCAAGACTTACTTCTTCTGATGAATACTCCCTCTTAAATACTTCTCCAACCTCCAAATAGTCCTTTCTGACCGTTGGATTGAAGAAACTAGCCGTTTATAGCCGTTGGGAGTCCAAAAAGCATTTCTGTACAACTAGCCGTTATGTTCTGCCCGTGTTTGGGTCGGCTCAACCTGTCCTTGGGTCGACCCAACTTTGCCTTGGGTCGACTCAACCTTTCCTTGGGTCGACCCTCTCAGAAAACACAGAAACTTGAAATTCAGCCTTCCTTTCCTTGGGTCGACCCAACCTTTCTTTGGGTCGACTCAACCTTGGGTCAGCTCAAACTTTTCTTGGGTCGACTCAACCTTGGGTCAGCTCAAACTTTTCTTGGGTCGACCCAACTTTCAGAAAATTCAGAATCTTGAATTTCAGCCTTTCTTCACTTGGGTCGACTCAACCTTTCTTTGGGTCGACTCAAGGTTTACTTGGGTCGACTCAACTTCTTCTTGGGTCGACCCTCTCAGTAAATCCAGAGAACCATTTTTCTGTCTTGTTTTGGGGTTCTTCATGTTTGGGTCGACTCATGCTTTTTTTGGGTCGACCCAACTCACTGTTCATCTGTGCCAATATTGCAGAAGTGTGCCAAATGACTTCTTGATGTGCCGGGGTCGACCCAATCAACCTTTGGGTCGACTCAATCCACACTTTGCTGCATTCTCAAGGTTAGATTCATTCAAATGAACAAAGACATGTCTCTATATCAATTCATACAAATATACTGAGAGTAATGAACTTATAAATGAAGTATCAATTTAACTTATAGCATACTCTAGATAATTGCTTGTTAATCATCAAAATAACACTATCATCCTCAATCTCCCCCTTTTTGATGATTACAAAATAAAGAGTATAAGCCTATTGATACTTGTCTTAAAATCAGTTTATGGAAGGGATTAAATTGCTGAATTTCAGCTTTTCATATATATAAGTGAAATCTCCCCCTATATCATTTAAATGTTGCCAATTTGACTCTTTGAATTGCTCCCCCTTTCATTTATAATTCATTAGCAATGAAACTTCAAAAATTTGAGATAAACTATGAGTTTTAGGCTATGTATCGGGGTGCGAGAGGTGCGTGCCAAATTCTGAATTTTTATGTGCCAAATTCTGAAATTTGATAGAAATTTTTGATTTGATGATTTTCATTGTTGCAAATTGCTCCCCCTTAGATGTATAAGCTTTCTTATATGGTTTTCAATTTGTTTTATAAGTTATTTCTCTTCCTTTCTTTACTTCTCCTCTTATTACTCTATCTTTACTTCTCCCCTAATACTCTTTCCTTACTTCTCCCCCTTTTTGTTATCATCAAAAAGATACATGGAAAAAGATGCAATAAATAACAAACTTCAAACTTCATTGATCAAAATAGGAACATTTTAGTACATTCATGCCAAAAACAAAAACACAATGTTCCTTAATCAAAGTTTAAGATACATGATCGCTTGGCTGCGGCTCTCTTGGGTCCCATTTCTCCAAGATCTTGAAGTAATCTACTGTTTGGAGATGATTGGAGAAGATTTGAGAGTGGGGAATAGGATTTTCGGAAGAGGACAAAGGGTAAACAGTGCCCTAGATAGCTCACGGGTCCCCCTTTTAACAGTGGGATCTCGACATTGGGTCGACTCAAGAAACTTCTTGGGTCGACTCAACGTTGGGTCGACCCTATTCTGGGTTGGGTTGACCCAAGTGCAGAATTTTTCTTTTCTCTTCCTTTTTGTTTCTAAAAATTTTCCTTGCTTCCAATCCTTATAAATTCTTTCTGGAACAATGATACATGAGTAAGGAATCTATAGATAACAAGTTTGACTCATGTTTCATGGATTTTTAGAAATTGGAGGAATGTATCATGAAACTACTTGCTCCCTTTTATATTTCTTCAATAAAAAGGATCACATATACCTAATTCTCTCCTTAGCGTGGAGAATCTATCTTCACTCAAGGGTTTTATAAATATGTCGGCTAATTGTTTTTCAGTGCATATATGTTCAATACATATGTTTCCATTTTGCACATTGTGGAGTGATTGATTAAAACCCCGTTTGATTTTGATGAGCTCAAAGCATTTGAGTATATCGTGTGATTACTAATGAATTCAATTGAGTGTTTCAGTGAAAATCCTGCTCAAGTGTTTCTAGACATGGTTTACAGTATTTTGGATAAGTTAAGAAGTCTGCTGAACCAATGTCTGAGACTCGAGTCGACTCCCGAGTTTCACGAGTCGACTCCAAGCGTATCAAGGTCACTGGCACGAGCTCGAGTCGACTCCTAATCAGTATGAGTCGACTCCGACTGAAAACAGACAGAAGGATAGAAGAGCAGTCTTTCAGATCTGAGATTCGAGTCGACTCCAGTGGAACGCGAGTCGACTCCCAGCGGTACACAAAGAAAGAGTCAGAGAGTATTTTATGGACTCTGAGATTCGAGTCGACTCCAGTGGAACGCGAGTCGACTCCCACCGGTGCACAAAGAAAAAGTCAGAGAGTGTTTTATGGACTCTGAGATTCGAGTCGACTCCCGCATTACGCGAGTCGACTCCAAGATTGTGCGACCATCAACAGAGAAAACCATGTTACTGCCACTGAGATTCGAGTCGACTCCCAGACAGCTCGAGTCGACACCAAGACAAGCTTCACGTCAAAAGGCAGAAGACCAACTTTCGGAAACTGAGAGCCGAGTCGACTCCAAGGAAGTTCGAGTCGACTCCAAGACTGGATGAGCCAAAAGACAGAGAATCGGGAGTTCGGGCTCTGAGATTCGAGTCGACTCCCAGGACAGTCGAGTCGACTCGAGAGGGCAAAATTCAAATTTGTATCCACGGTCTACAGAGGAAAAGCCGACTCCAAAATTGCCAGGTCAGCGCCAGAAGTTGGCGAGTCGACTCCGGGCCAAGACGAGTCGACTCCCAGTCGTGACGGCAACTTTAATTCAAACTTGGAACAGTTGCCGAGTCGACTCCTGAAAAGCTTGAGTCGACTCCCGCTACAGCCGAGTCGACTCCTGATCGCGCGAGTCGACTCCAACCCACCAACGGTCACATTGTCAGGCTGCGCAGAGTGTGCAGAACGGCCAGAAAAAGTGGAGTAACGGCTAGTTTCCGTGGGGGTTGGCTTAAATAGCCACAGAAGACTGTAGCAAAATAGAGAACATACATTCCACTCCAAGCATTCAAGTCTTCAAGCTTTGCAAGTGCTCTTCAACGAGAAAAAGGGGAGATCAGCATTTACTGCGCCACCAACTTCTCCCCAGCATTCAAAGCTTCCTCCTCCTACATTCAAGTCGATCACTCATCCAAGAGGAGACCAGAGTCAAGAAGCCATTCCTCTACTTAAGCTTAAAAGCGTTTGAGGGCTTCTAAACTCATCCTTGAATATATTGTTTCATACCTGCTTTTGAGAAGCTTATTTTCTGTTTTCTTTCTACTACGTGTATTTACTTGGTTCAATCGGGGGATTGAATCAAGGGGATAAAGGTTAGTTGGTGAGCCAGTTTTAAAACCAACGTGTGAAAGGGTTTGATTGTGAGCCCGGGAAAACAATCGGGGTTGGTTCTAGTCGGTGAGCCTGGGAAAACCGACCGAGTTCGTTGTTAGCTCGTAAAACAACAAGTTTGGTTGTGAGCTTGCAAAACAACCGGCTGTAATCCAAGGGGGTTATAGTGTATTCCCAAGAGAAACTTGGGGAGTGGACGTAGGAGCAAGGGATAGCTCCGAACCACTATAAAACTTGTGTTTGTGATTGATTGTCTCTTCCTCTTCTCATTTCATATTGCTCACAGCACATAGTAATTAATTAAATAACTTGGCATAGTTTTTAATTAATCATCCATAACGTTTTAAATTATCCAAATTGTTTTAAAACCCAATTCACCCCCCCCTCTTGGGTTGTCTATCTGGGCAACAGGTGGTATCAGAGCCAAAAACTCTTCCACTCAAGAGTTAAAAGATCAAAATGACAACCCCATTTGGATCTTCTCACATTGAGGGTCAGTCCACCCAAAGACCCCCTTTCTTCAATGGATCCGACTACTCATACTGGAAGGCTAGGATGAAAATATTCATCCAAGCCCAAGACTATGAGATGTGGACCATTGTTGTAAATGGCCCATACATCCCATCCATATATATAGATGGTGTCAAGGTACCCAAACTAGAAACGGATTGGGATGAACATGACATGAGGAAGGCACAATTAAACTCTAAAGCAATGAATGTCTTCTATTGTGCCTTAGACCGTAATGAATTCAATAGGATTTCAACTTGTAATTCAGCAAAAGAAATTTGGGACAGACTTGAAGTGACCCATGAGGGCACGAATCAAGTCAAGGAATCCAAAATAAACATCTTGGTTCATAAATATGAACTATTTAAAATGGATTCAAATGAAACTATCACATCCATGTTCACTAGGTTTACTGATATTGTCAATGGCCTAAAAAGCCTTGGCAAGAACTATACTAACAGTGAGCTTGTCAGGAAAATCCTTCGATGTCTACCGAGGTTGTGGGAAGCTAAAGTGACAGCGATCCAAGAAGCTAAAGACTTGAACAAGCTTCCACTTGAGGAGCTCCTTGGATCCCTGATGACTCACGAACTCACCATGAAACAACACGAGGAAGAGTCTTCCCATAAGAAAAAGGTAATAGCTTTAAAATCTACTTCTTCTAACAAGGACTTATCTTGCAGCAGCAGCAGTGAAGAAGAAGAAGATGAGGAAGATGGTGGTGAGGCTCTTCTTGTGCGCAAATTCAAGAAATTCATCAACCACAAGAAGTCCTATCATCAAAGGAGAGGGCCCTCAAATTTCTACCGGAAGGACAAAGGTAAGGAAAGAGAAAACGAGGGGATTGGATGTTACGAGTGCAAGAAGCCGGGTCACATAAGAGCTGAATGCCCCTTACTGAAGAAGGGGAGTAAGTACAAGAAGAAGAAAGCTCTTGTCACTACACTATCCGACTCCGACTCATCATCCTCCTCTTCTGACGAGGAACAAGAAGAAAAGGCCAATTTCTGCTTCATGGCCAACGAAGACGAGGTAACTTCCGATACGCATCCTGATTTTTCTTTTGATGAACTTTATGATGCGTTCAATGAATTAATGATTGAGTATAAGAATATAAATGTTAAAAACAGAGAACTAAAAGTAACTAATCAAACTTATATTCATAAGCATGATTCATTAATTAAGGATAAAGATAATCTTACCAAAGAAAATCTAGAACTTAAGACAAGCAATCAACTTTTAATTAAGAAGACTAACACCTTAACTAAAGATAATGAAAAACTAACTAAGGAACTTTCAAACCATAAACAAGTCTTAAACAAGGATCTAACAAAAGAACTAAATGATTTAAAAACAGAAAATCAAACATTAACTAAAGAACTTAACAAATACAAACCCTTAGTTGAAAAATTTACATATAGTTCAGAAAAGTTAAACATGATACTAAATAGTCAACGTGCAGTATTTAATAAAGCAGGCTTAGGGTACAAACCAAGGAATAAGCAAAAACTTCTTAGTAATTTCTTTGTTAAAGCTGGGGAAACAAAAACTAAGAAAATCACCTGTTTCTGTTGTGGAAATATAGGACATAAAGCAAATACATGTGACTATAGGAAAAGGAAAACTAAAAGAAAAATTAAAAGGGTATGGGTTCCAAAAGGAACCAACTTGACTAACCATGAAGGACCCAAGAAAACTTGGGTACCTAAGATGACATGATTTGCTTGTGTAGGAGTGTCTTGCAGCCAAGGTCAACAAAAATTGCTGGTATTTGGATAGTGGCTGCTCAAGGCACATGACGGGTGATAAAGACCAATTTTTCACCCTTGAAGCTAAGAAGGGAGGTGTTGTGACGTTTGGAGACAACAACCAAGGTCACATCATTGGCATTGGTAAAGTTCAAATCACCCCTTCTACTTTTATAGATAATGTTAGATATGTTGATGGTCTTAAACATAACTTGTTAAGCATTAGTCAATTATGTGATAAAGGATATGATGTTATGTTTAAACCATCACTATGTATTGTAACAAATCCTAATGATAATAGTTTGGTCTTTAAAGGGATTAGACGTGGAAATGTATATGTTGTAGACCTAGAAGATCTTGCAAAACATAACCAATGTCTAGTTGTAAATGAAACCAAAGAAAATGATGCTAGTTGGTTATGGCACCGTAAGTTAGGTCATGCAAGCATGGACACAATAACTAAACTAGTTAAAAGAGACTCCGTGATAGGTTTGCCAAAATTAAAATTTGAAAAGAACAAAATCTGTGAAGCATGTCAATTTGGCAAACAATCTAGGAATTCTTTTAAATCCATAAAATGTGTCTCTACCTCTAGGCCTCTAGAATTATTACATATGGACTTATTTGGTCCTACTAGAACAACAAGCCTAGGTGGAAATAAATATGGTCTAGTTATAGTAGATGATTACTCTAGGTACACATGGGTCATGTTTCTAGCGCATAAGGATCAAGCATTTTCTATGTTTAAGAAGTTCCACAAGGAAGTAACAAATGCTAGAGAATCCTCAGTTATAGCTATTAGAAGTGACCATGGTACCGAATTCGAAAATCAATTATTTGATGAATTTTGTAGCAAAAAGGGGATAACCCATAATTTCTCAGCACCTAGGACACCACAGCAAAATGGAGTTGTTGAAAGGAAAAATAGAACACTAGAGGAAATGGCTAGAACGATGTTATGTGAAAGTAACCTCCCTAAGTATTTTTGGGGAGAAGCCATTAATACTTCTTGCCATATATTAAATAGAGTTCTATTAAGACCCATCATAAAGAAAACACCATATGAACTGTGGAAAAACAGAAAACCAAAGGTTAACTATTTTCATGTTTTTGGATGTAGGTGTTTTGTACATAATAATGGGAAAGATAATCTAGGGAAATTTGACCCTAAATCTGATGAAGGAATATTCCTAGGTTATTCTACAACTAGTAAAGCCTATAGAATCTTTAATAAAAGAACTCTAGTTATAGAAGAATCCATACATGTTGTTTTTGATGACTCTAGTGACATCTCATCTAGTAAGAAGGTTAATTTTGATGATGATATTGAAATACTTGAAGAAAAGATAGATGAGATGGGATTACGAGATGATAATCAAAAGTTGATTGAAGGAGAATCATCAAACCAAGAGCCTATAGTGGATCATGGGCTAACTAAAGCTTGGAGGTATGCTCACGGGCATCCTAAGGAACTAATTCTAGATGATCCATCACAACCGGTTAGGACTAGAGCATCCCTTAGGAATATGAATAATCATCTAGCCTTTGTTTCACACTTTGAGCCCAAACATATAGAAGAAGCCGAAAATGATGTAAATTGGATAAATGCAATGCAAGAAGAACTAAACCAATTTACTAGAAACAAAGTGTGGGATCTAGTAGAGAGACCTTCTGAATATCCAATTATTGGTACAAAATGGATATATAAAAATAAGCTAGATGAAAATGGAATTGTTATACGGAATAAGGCTAGACTAGTAGCAAAGGGTTATAATCAAGAAGAAGGTATAGACTTTGATGAAACCTTTGCTCCCGTAGCTAGACTTGAGGCTATTAGACTATTATTAGCATATGCATGCTCTAAAGATTTCAAACTATTTCAAATGGATGTAAAGAGTGCATTTTTAAATGGGTATATTAATGAGGAGGTGTATGTAGAACAACCTCCTGGTTTCGAAAATCATCAATACCCTAATCATGTGTATAAACTAAACAAAGCACTTTATGGGTTAAAACAAGCACCTAGAGCATGGTATGAGAGACTTAGTAAATTCCTATTAGAACATGAATTCTCTAGGGGAAATGTAGACACAACATTATTTCTGAAAAGACAAAATAAGGATATGTTGTTAGTACAGATTTATGTTGATGATATCATTTTCGGTGCCACTAACAATCGCCTCTGCGAAGAATTTGCTGATTTGATGCAGAGTGAGTTTGAAATGAGCATGATGGGAGAACTGAACTACTTCCTCGGGCTTCAAATCAAACAATCTGAAGAAGGCATCTTCATCAATCAAGTAAAATATATCAAGGAGATGCTCAAGAAGTTTGATATGGAGGGAAACAAATCAATCAGCACCCCCATGAGCTCATCATGTAAGTTAGACCAAGATGAATCAGGTAAATCCGTCGATCAAAAACTTTATAGAGGTATGATAGGTTCTTTACTGTATCTTACTGCAAGTAGACCTGATATTATGTTTAGTGTGTGCATGTGTGCTAGATATCAGGCTAATCCTAAAGAATCACACCTAGCTGCAGTTAAAAGAATCTTTAAATACTTAATAGGAACTAAGAACATAGGACTGTGGTACTCTAAAGAATCTAGCCTAAACTTAATAGGGTACACAGATTCAGACTTCGCTGGATGTAAACTTGATAGAAAAAGTACCAGCGGGTCTTGTCAATTTCTAGGAGAAAACCTAATCTCATGGTTTAGCAAGAAACAAAACTCGGTTGCATTATCCACTGCAGAAGCTGAATATGTTGCAGCCGGGAGTTGTTGTGCTCAAATCTTATGGATTAAACAACAATTAGAAGATTATGGCATTAAACAAGATGAAATCCCCATTAATTGTGATAACACAAGTGCCATAAATCTAACTAAAAATCCAATTCAACACTCAAGAACTAAACACATTGAGATAAGACATCACTTCATAAGAGATCATGTATTGAATGGTGATGTGTCACTCCACTTTGTGTGTACTGATAATCAATTAGCAGATATTTTCACAAAACCCCTAAGTGAAGAGAGATTTAGTGTGCTTAGAAGGGGATTAGGAGTGATTGATCCATCCTAGTGGGAGTTACCACTAGATTAATTGATTTTGATGATGAGAATGAGGTTAAAAGAGAGTTTCTATTCAATGATCATCATATCAGTCCTTAATTAGGTGATTTTCCCTCATTTGGCGCGATTATAGCAAGAGTTTTAAGTGCGTGCCAAGGTTAGAGACGACTCGAGTAAGTTTCAGAGCCGGCTCCTAAGGGGGAGTCGACTCGCGCATTTGCGGGAGTCGACTCGCAAAGCTGGCAGCAAAAGGGGAGTCGACTCGCGCATATTCTGGAGTCGACTCGAGGTCGAGTCGACTCGCGACTCAGGGGAGTCGACTCGCAGTCGGGATCCGACTTTTTAACCCTAGGTTTGTCGTTTCGCAAACACTTTTCCTCAAGCCGCCACTGTTCACAAAGCCCTAGAGCCGACTCCTAGGTCATCCCCGATCGTCTCCAAGCCTTTTTTCCCGTCGATTCTTCGCCGGACATTGAGTTTCCATCCGTTCCTAGGTCATTTCCGGTCCGTCCCGAGCTTCCTCTGTCCGTCCTTCATCGTCCTCAAGGTATTTTTATTCCCGTTTAGGTCAAGATGCCTCGTAAGGCCGTCGTTAGGAAGAGGTCCCGTCCCGCGGCCGTTCCCGAGCGGCGCTCCAAGGCGCGGCATGATCCCGCGAGGCAACCACCTCCGGATCGTTCCCCGCCTAGGGAGGTTCATGTTAGGCCATTGGCCGGGAAGGCCGTCTCCACCGGGAGGTATGTCGATTTTGACTTCCTCTCCCGGGAAGGGTTCACCATAGGCGATAGGCTTAGAGCCCAGGGTCTAGAGTACTTCCTCACCTTGGACCTTCCCACCTATCCTGGCCTAGTTCAAGAGTTCTATAGTACCGTCCATCGGGGAGATGGAGGTATTGAGGGCACGGTATTAGGTGTCCCATTACGTGTCACGGAGGATCTCGTTGCCCATATCCTCCACCTCCCACTGGTAGGGGTAGCTCCTGCACATCCTGAGGATAGATTTGAGGCCCTTACGATCGTCTTAGGGCAGCCACCTCAGTCCCCCCTAGATGAGGTATCTGCTAGCTCACTTCCTATTGAAGTGAGAATCCTCTTGAGCATTCTATCCAGGTCCATCTTCCCTAAGACAGGAAGATTTGATTTTGTGAATGAGAGGGACCTAGCTATTATGTCTTACATTCTTCAGGACACCCCGGTCAACTTCCCCAAGCTGATTTATAGGTATATGTGTGAGCCTTTAGATAGACCTAGGCTCTCCCTCCCATACGGGATGATATTCACTCTCCTGTTTAGGCAGTACGAAATTTCCGTTCCTGAGAGGGAACCCTCTCGTGCCTTGCGATGGACTGATCGCTTGGGTACGGGGACCATGCACAGGATGGAATTTCGGAAGAAAGACGGGATCTGGGTTAGGAAGTCCACTCTCACTGCTCAGACCACCAGACCATCACCCAGTCCTGAGCCAGACTCTGATTACCCAGACTCTCCACATCATCCAGACCTTCCATCCACTCCTCCTGCTCCTACCACCTCTGCCGGACCTTCCTCCTCAGCTCCACCATCTATGGAGGTCCGTATTGATCCAGAGCAGCTCCGAGAGCTGCGGCAGGAGATCATCCGAGATTTGAGGGACGAGCTGCTCCGGGAGCTCCGAGGTTCCGTGCCAGCTGCCACTCCTGCACCCACTCCTGCACCCACTCCATCCTCCGCATTGGTGCCATCCTTGACAGCCGTGACAGACATGACGGCTAAAGTGCGGGAAGAGATATATAATATCAGGGATTTGATGCAGGCCCAGTTCCGCAACATGAGGGAGATCAAGAGCACCACTCGACAGTTTCGAGAGGAGATAGGCCGTGACATGCACACCACTACCGAGGGGGCCGAGCGCTTGTCGAATGTGATTGTCGGCAAGCTGGACGCACTTCAGACCTCAGTGACTGGGCTTCAGACGTCGGTGACTGAGCTCTCCACTATGCACAGCAGAGCCACCTCGTCTATCATCACACAGCTTAGCCATGTCACAGAGGCAGTCGCCCTCCTCATGGAGCGGAGCAGATTGGGAGGAGGAGCCACATCCTCCAGAGGAGGAGACGCATCCTCGAGAGGAGGAGCTACATCCTCGAGAGGAGGAGCTACATCCTCGAGAGGGGGAGCTACATCCTCGAGGAGGACATAGATGATTTTGAGTTGTGTTTTATCTTCTTTTGTATTGTTTTTGCCTTACTTATAGTATGCTCAAATGTATTCACCTTCATATCAATACAATGAGTAGACATCTTATCTTTATTTCTGTGCCAATTGACTGTGCCATTTGATGTTTGATTGTGCCATTTGTGCCATTGATTGTGTGTGTGATTACCTCCTTTTTGATATGATGACAAAAAGGGGGAGAAATATGTATAAAATATGTAATAAGGGGAGAAATATGGTTAAAATATGTAAAAGAACTCTTAAAAACACACACAAATTTGTTCTAAGTGGATTCGGTACCTCGAGGCTCATTATCTCTCTTTTGGGGCTCCTAATGGAGTAATCTCCAGAATCTATTCAAGGGATATTCGGAGATTAGCTTAATCGTACTCAAGAACAAATTGACAGATTTTCCCTCTAAAAACAAAAAATTCAGTTCAAAAATTTCAAAGCATTAAAAGGAAATTCAGAAAACTAAAACTAGTTGAATGCATATGTTGAGGGGGAGAATCTGAATTTTAATCAAGATAAATCATTGATAACATATAAGCCAAACAATTGATTGCATAATATGGAGGCTTATATAATTCCAAATGAAAGGGGGAGCTTTAACTCCGAAATTTAAATGTTTCACACCTTTCAAACTTGGATAAATTAAATTTTCAGACATTTGAATTCACTTGTGAATTTTATTTCATTATTTATTGAGCAATTCATTTTACGTATACTCAAAGTTTTGTCATCATCAAAAAGGGGGAGATTGTGGAGTGATTGATTAAAACCCCGTTTGATTTTGATGAGCTCAAAGCATTTGAGTATATCGTGTGATTACTAATGAATTCAATTGAGTGTTTCAGTGAAAATCCTGCTCAAGTGTTTCTAGACATGGTTTACAGTATTTTGGATAAGTTAAGAAGTCTGCTGAACCAATGTCTGAGACTCGAGTCGACTCCCGAGTTTCACGAGTCGACTCCAAGCGTATCAAGGTCACTGGCACGAGCTCGAGTCGACTCCTAATCAGTATGAGTCGACTCCGACTGAAAACAGACAGAAGGATAGAAGAGCAGTCTTTCAGATCTGAGATTCGAGTCGACTCCAGTGGAACGCGAGTCGACTCCCAGCGGTACACAAAGAAAGAGTCAGAGAGTATTTTATGGACTCTGAGATTCGAGTCGACTCCAGTGGAACGCGAGTCGACTCCCACCGGTGCACAAAGAAAAAGTCAGAGAGTGTTTTATGGACTCTGAGATTCGAGTCGACTCCCGCATTACGCGAGTCGACTCCAAGATTGTGCGACCATCAACAGAGAAAACCATGTTACTGCCACTGAGATTCGAGTCGACTCCCAGACAGCTCGAGTCGACACCAAGACAAGCTTCACGTCAAAAGGCAGAAGACCAACTTTCGGAAACTGAGAGCCGAGTCGACTCCAAGGAAGTTCGAGTCGACTCCAAGACTGGATGAGCCAAAAGACAGAGAATCGGGAGTTCGGGCTCTGAGATTCGAGTCGACTCCCAGGACAGTCGAGTCGACTCGAGAGGGCAAAATTCAAATTTGTATCCACGGTCTACAGAGGAAAAGCCGACTCCAAAATTGCCAGGTCAGCGCCAGAAGTTGGCGAGTCGACTCCGGGCCAAGACGAGTCGACTCCCAGTCGTGACGGCAACTTTAATTCAAACTTGGAACAGTTGCCGAGTCGACTCCTGAAAAGCTTGAGTCGACTCCCGCTACAGCCGAGTCGACTCCTGATCGCGCGAGTCGACTCCAACCCACCAACGGTCACATTGTCAGGCTGCGCAGAGTGTGCAGAACGGCCAGAAAAAGTGGAGTAACGGCTAGTTTCCGTGGGGGTTGGCTTAAATAGCCACAGAAGACTGTAGCAAAATAGAGAACATACATTCCACTCCAAGCATTCAAGTCTTCAAGCTTTGCAAGTGCTCTTCAACGAGAAAAAGGGGAGATCAGCATTTACTGCGCCACCAACTTCTCCCCAGCATTCAAAGCTTCCTCCTCCTACATTCAAGTCGATCACTCATCCAAGAGGAGACCAGAGTCAAGAAGCCATTCCTCTACTTAAGCTTAAAAGCGTTTGAGGGCTTCTAAACTCATCCTTGAATATATTGTTTCATACCTGCTTTTGAGAAGCTTATTTTCTGTTTTCTTTCTACTACGTGTATTTACTTGGTTCAATCGGGGGATTGAATCAAGGGGATAAAGGTTAGTTGGTGAGCCAGTTTTAAAACCAACGTGTGAAAGGGTTTGATTGTGAGCCCGGGAAAACAATCGGGGTTGGTTCTAGTCGGTGAGCCTGGGAAAACCGACCGAGTTCGTTGTTAGCTCGTAAAACAACAAGTTTGGTTGTGAGCTTGCAAAACAACCGGCTGTAATCCAAGGGGGTTATAGTGTATTCCCAAGAGAAACTTGGGGAGTGGACGTAGGAGCAAGGGATAGCTCCGAACCACTATAAAACTTGTGTTTGTGATTGATTGTCTCTTCCTCTTCTCATTTCATATTGCTCACAGCACATAGTAATTAATTAAATAACTTGGCATAGTTTTTAATTAATCATCCATAACGTTTTAAATTATCCAAATTGTTTTAAAACCCAATTCACCCCCCCCTCTTGGGTTGTCTATCTGGGCAACACACATGATCCCTAATAAAATGATATCTTATTTCTATGTGTTTGGCTTTACAAATGAGACATTTAAGATGTGAGCCAAAAGAGATCTCTAACTGTAGATTCCAAAGATATTTTTCAAATCAAGTATAGATGGAATCTTTTTCAAGTTATTTCAAGAAGTTTCAAGAATAATATTCAAAGAAAGGCACGGATGAAAATCCAACTTTTTTTTAATATATTAAGTATATAGCAAAATGAGAGCAATCAAATTAATTTTCAGAGTATAGTATAAGAGCAGATAAAGATCAAAACTTATATGCTCGAAAAATATAAAATTATGTTGAATCGTTAATTCTTAATGACTTCAAGGTTCTTTCATGATATAAAAGTATTGGGGCATAGATACCAAAACATGAATTTATGCAGTGTAGGATACATAAAATTCAGGGCTTTGAATGTTCTTTTAAAGCTCTCTTAAAGACTTTCTTTTACTTCTTTAAAGATCATAGCATCAAAATCAATTAAAATGGATTGGCTCAGGATTGAAACACTAAAGTGCAAGCCAATAAGAGATCATTAGTGGATTCCAAAGTAAATTTTCAATGCTAAGACAACTGGAATCCTTTTCACTTAGTTTTCAAAACAAGTGGTTTACAAATTAAGTACAGATAAAAATTCAACTTTCAAAAGATATTCAATGAAGCACAAAGTTTAATACCACTTTACATTTAGTATTCTTTCTCTTATCTTTAGTTGTGAATTTACATGATTAAGTTCTATATGATCTCTCCCTCTGAAATTTTCTTTCTCCCTCTTAATTAATTAATCCATAAAATTCAAGGTATGCATCAAATTAAAGTAACTTTGGGATAAGATACTGAATATCTAAAGCTCCCCCTTAAAAGATGCATTCTTCTTTAATTATTCTTATCTTTTGTTGAATTTCAGATTTTAATGATAAACGTGAATAAAACTGAAACTTTATGATATCAAGAATGTAGAGTGATCTAGAATTATTCAAAATTTATAGCAATCACTCTTTTTAATCTTTTAAGAACAAGTTATGCTTCCTCTTAATCTTTGAGAAAATGTACTGAAATATTAATCAGAAAATGATTCATTTGAAGCTCAAATTCTTTCAAAAGTATTTACATTTTCTTTCTTTTAAGAATCATTTGAGTGAGCTGAAATATTTCTAGACTTAAGATCATTCACTCTTTTCTTAAAAATAGTTTTTTTTTTGATGGAAGCATTTAATTATGCAGGAGTGTATATTCAAAGTATTAATTTCTTAGTCATAGTTTTTCAGCAATGAATATATGAAGCACAATAAATCTTTTCAATATTAAAATAAAATCATATATTAAAAATATTTGTTTGCAATCAAGATCATCGAAAGACACATCATTCAGACCAATATTGGTACACTTTGAAGATAAGAAATGATATGTTTCAGATGCGTATCGGGGCAAGCAATCAAGGCATCAGAATTATTCTATTTTTCTTAACCTGTAGTTTTATCTAGAAATTCATATTGAGTTTAAGCTTTTATACAAAATCAGATTCTGAATTTCATAAAGATTCTCAAGGAGGCTTTCAAAGTTGTAATTTGAGATATGTATCTTCACATTGTAGCTCATCTTAAATCATTAAGATTGAAAACACATATTTCAAAAACATTAGAGCACATCCAGAATCTTTGTAATTCATATTGAATTTTGGTACAAATTGGAGGACATTATGTACTAATGTTAGGCAAGTTGAAAGATAAATTATAATCAATTCATTCTGCCTAATTTGCAAATTCAGATTATCCTTTTCTTCTTCTTTTTATAAATATATTCAACTTTCAGATTTCAAAGGTGATCATGAACGACAAATCTAAAATTTCTTTCAAAAATATTTTTAGAAAAATTCTTTATGTAATTTTTCAAACATTCAAGCATTGGAACCGATTTAATAAGAAATTTTATTTTTGATCAAGAGAGTACAAGAGAAATCCAACATATCATTGATGAGTATAGAATACAAGTAAAACAATTTTCATTAGGCTTTGAGGCACAAGTTATTTCGAAGTCAAAGGTGAAGCAAAAACTTGTATACAAAGTTAAAGCCTATTCCAAATTATGAGTGTTATAAAGAAAAATAAATTTGCTATTGGTAGAAACATGTTTCAATCAAATTATTCAAGCATGAAGCATTTCAAACTGAATATTGAAAATATATAATTCAAAGTATGCAAAACATAACAAGCATGTCATGGATCAAAATCAATTCTTTTCAAATAAAATTTTTTTTTTATTTAAATACAATTTAGCACTGATTTTATCCTTAAGGTGTGTTTTCAAGTGATTGAAACTTCATTTGATTTTTCACAACCTTCTTATATATTTTCATTTATTTATCATTCATTCCCCAAATTTTTAATTTCTTTCTTTAACCATTCAATGAACATTTTGATTATCTTCATTTATTTTTCGGTTTTACTTTTCTATGCTCTATATTCTATTTGCTCCCTATCCGGTGGAGTTGGAAGGGGCACGAGGTACTACCACTAGCCTCCCTCTTGTGCCGTCCCTAATATGCCCTACACCGAATAGTTGGGTCAAATAGTGCCGGGTACTACCACTAGCCTCCCCATTGGCACCATCCCTATAATGAGCAATGTAGAAATGTTAAACTGTTCTCTTTAGCAACAAGATATTCACTCCAAACTCTCCCTAGTTAAATATAATTAATTACGGATTTTATCCCTTCCAAAAGAATGTTCACACAAGTCTCACAAATATGCTGAATATATTATGTTTGCGCTGCTTTTACTTAAGATTGGAGTATTTACTTAGCTTTTACTTCTTCTGAGCAATGTTCATTTTCTTTTTCTTTATCTCTCTCTCTTTTTGTTATTTTCAAGTAGTTACATGAAAGAGCAGAATAAAGAATTAATCTAATATGCTGCATATAAATATATATCATGCAAACAGCATTTTCATTATGCCCAATGATTCATAGCTTATCACAAGTTATTTTGAATTAGAAACTTGAGGCATAAACTTGTGTATTTCATGGTTATGCATTATACAGGCAAAAGTGAACTTCAATTTAATCATACCATGAAACAATTATCATTAGCATGAGAATGAAGCATGATATCAAGAAGATTAGCAATTAAATGTTTAATCATGCTACCATATAATTTTAGACTATTAATTTTGCTCAACTAACTCACAAGAGAAGGGTTTAGATTACCAATGCATTTAGCATTCTTCAAGCCAAATACCTTTTAGATTCTTTACACCCTTGGCTGAAGAAAATCTCCTTTTTTTTTGTTTGCAAGGGAATGTTTATTGTATCTTTCATCGAGGTGTCCTTCAAGTTGAAATTTCTTGCTCATAAATCCTGTATCATTAATGAAATCTTTTTCTTTCTTGAAGAAAAGTCATTAGTTTCTTCAAGATACAAAACATTCATACAATATATTTCTTAGCTAGATGACTCAACATAAGATATGACAATAATTGAATATTAAGTCACTTTACTCAAGAGATTGTCTAAATATAAGCAAGCACAAGTCACTTGAACTAAAGAGATAACTTCATTAAGTAAAATGGTTCAAGGACAAGCATGTGAGGCAATAGAAGGATTCATCAAGGTCAAAAAAAAATTTTTATTTTCAGAATTAATTTAGCTTAGATTCTATTTGCTTAAGATAATTATCAATAAGATATACAAGTTGAGTTTTAATCAAATTATCTTAAACAGTTGTTTCTATCAAAAATTTTGATTATGATTTAGTTTTCAACACTAATAATCATGTTTCAGGGAGTTGAGCAATCTTCTTTTAGAGCAATTAGGATTTTATTTTGACTTATGAGTGATAGTTTAAAAGAATTAATATTCATGCTTTAAAAGATTTTTATGATCAAGTTAAGCATGACATGTTACAATTAATCAGTAGAATTTGAGATAATTTTAGAGAAAGATATTAATCATGGATACAAAGATTATGCTCAATGGAGTTTTAACATGAAGGCATGAAATCAGCATCTATCATTTATACTAGAGAGAAAATTTAGATTTTGAAAACTTGAAGGAGAAAGTTATACATATTCATTCATTGTTTTCTTATCATCATGCAAGCACTAGAAAATTTCATGCTAAGATCGTGTAGATAAGATTTGTCATACATACAAGGCATTTAATAAATATTCAATAGCCTAACTGAATTTATAAAGTTAAGCATATCAAGACATAAAATGACAATTGAAATTACATTCACAAATGATGAAATAAAATTTATTTATAAGTCACGTGCCATGGCACCCAATTAAGAGTTTCACATGAGTTTCAAGGGCTGCTTTGACACATTTGCAAGATAATCTCAGTTTTTCATTTTAGGTACCCAAGCTTGCTTGGGTCTTTGGGAGTTAGTGCATATGGTTCCTTTTGGAATCCAAATCTGTTTAATTGTAATAATTTTATCATTTGATTTGCTTGTATTAGAACCATAGGTAAAGTTTTTATGCCCAATCTTTTTATGTTTGAAATAAGTTATCTTATTTGATGGTTTGCTTGGCGAATTGATAACCTTTTTCTTTAGGGGTTTATTATTGAGCAAAGAAATCCAACCAAGTCTTGATTTATCAAAAACAGCATGTTGGCTTTCAAACATCGTTTTTAATCTTTCTAAACTTACAGTGAATTTGTTAATAAAAGATTTCAATTGGTTAACTTCTTCACTTAAGTTTTGATTTTCTTTAATTAAATTCTGATTTTTCTGAATCAATTCTTCCGAATTTAATCTTAAGCGTTCATTCTCAGAGTTTAATTTGTCTCTCATTTTAGCGGAAGAATTTCTTTCTTCTGACATTTCCAGATTTATCTTTTTAAGATTTTTATTTTTCGTAGCTAATTTTCTACATTCACCATACAAATCATGAAAAGCATTTAATAGTTCATCATAAGAGAATTCTTCCTGAAATTCATTAGGTGTGAAATCAGATTCAGATTTTACCTTATCTTCTTGTGCCATAAAGCATAAGTTAGTTACCTCTTGTAGTTCTTTGGAGCTAGTATCATTATTGTTGCTCCTCACTTTCATTTTCTTGCTTGACTCTTCCTTGGTCAAGGCTTTCTTGCTTTTTATCTCTTTCTTCCTTTCTTCTTGCTTCCTCTTCTTCTTTGTCTTTAGGAAGCTTTTGAATTTTTCGGTGTTTGGGTATGGATCCTTGTTTTCATCACTGAATTCTTCATTTGTTGTTCTTTCTTCCGGATTGGGAGATTCAACATCGTTTTCTACAGGCTCACTGTTAGTATGTAATTGAAGCACATGTGAGCTAATCTGAATATTGTCATAGATATTTTCTAAAGTATCCCAGATTTCCTTAGCAGATAAGCATGCAGAGATTTTATTAAATTCAGTTTCATGGATAGCACAATATAGTATGTTCATAGCATTAGCATTCAATTGTGCTAAGTCTTTTTCATTAATAGTGTGAGAGAGTGAGTGAGGGCCTCTGGTAATGATGTACCATAATTCATAGTTTGAAGCTTGAATGAATATCCTCATTCTAGCTTTCCAATAAGTGTAGTTTGTGCCATTAAATAGAGGTGGTCTATCAATTAATTGTCCCTCTCGTATAGAACATCCCACTTGGGTTGTCATGATCTTTAACTCTTGATTGTGAGATCAATGGGTACTATTAGAGCACCTTGCTCTGATACCACTTGTTGCCCAAGGTGACAATCCAAGAGGGGGGGTGAATTGGGTTTTTCTAAATTTTAGTGCTTTTAAAAACTTTCGTAATTAAGTGCGGTGAATGCTTTCATAAATTACTTGAATGAATTAAACTAGAGTAAAGATGAAAGATAATGCAAGAATAAGCATAAGAACAAGCACAACACAAACACAGCGATATATAGTGGTTCGGTGCACCCCAAGGCACCTACGTCCACTCCCCAAGCGTCCCCTTGGGAATTTTACTATAACCCCTCGGATTACAGTAGGATTGTTTTCCGGGCTCACAATCCAAAACCTTTACAATTTGGTTTTTCGGGATCACCAAGAACCTATGTTGGTTTTACGGGCTCACCAACAAACCTTCACAATTGGTTTTACGGGCTTACCAAGAACCTATGTTGGTTTTACGGGGTTTCCAACAACCTACGTTGGTTTTACGGGCTTACCAACAACCTACGTTGGTTTTACGGGGTTACCAACAACCTACGTTGGTTTTACGGGCTTACCAACAACCTACGTTGGTTTTACGGGCTTACCAACAACCTACAATGTTGGTTTTACGGGCTTACCAACAAACCTTACAACAAGTAGTTTGACAAACAAAAAGAAAGATTCAAACTCCTAAATGAGCATATAAAACAATATAAACTACAAAGAAGAGTTAGAAAATATTTATCGCTTTGAAGTGGCTTCTCTCTTCTTTGTCAAGGATGCTTCACTTCTTCAAGGGAGGATGGAGCTCTTGATGCCTCTTTGAAACTGCTCAACCCCTTTCTTTTGATTCTTGAATGAAGCACTTGGATGAGGCTTGCCTTGCTAGGGTTCTCTCTTGAATGCACTTGATGTATTTTCCCCCAAAGCTTACTTCTTCTGATGAATACTCCCTCTTAAATACTTCTCCAACCTCCAAATAGTCCTTTCTGACCGTTGGATTGAAGAAACTAGCCGTTTATAGCCGTTGGGAGTCCAAAAAGCATTTCTGCACAACTAGCCGTTATGTTCAGCCCGTGTTTGGGTCGGCTCAACCTGTCCTTGGGTCGACCCAACTTTGCCTTGGGTCGACTCAACCTTTCCTTGGGTCGACCCTCTCAGAAAACACAGAAACTTGAAATTCAGCCTTCCTTTCCTTGGGTCGACCCAACCTTTCTTTGGGTCGACTCAACTTTGGGTCAGCTCAAACTTTTCTTGGGTCGACTCAACCTTGGGTCAGCTCAAACTTTTCTTGGGTCGACCCAACTTTCAGAAAATTCAGAATCTTGAATTTCAGCCTTTCTTCACTTGGGTCGACTCAACCTTTCTTTGGGTCGACTCAAGGTTTACTTGGGTCGACTCAACTTCTTCTTGGGTCGACCCTCTCAGTAAATCCAGAGAACCATTTTTCTGTCTTGTTTTGGGGTTCTTCATGTTTGGGTCGACTCATGCTTTTCTTGGGTCGACCCAACTCACTGTTCATCTGTGCCAATATTGCAGAAGTGTGCCAAATGACTTCTTGATGTGCCGGGGTCGACCCAATCAACCTTTGGGTCGACTCAATCCACACTTTGCTGCATTCTCAAGGTTAGATTCATTCAAATGAACAAAGACATGTCTCTATATCAATTCATACAAATATACTGAGAGTAATGAACTTATAAATGAAGTATCAATTTAACTTATAGCATACTCTAGATAATTGCTTGTTAATCATCAAAATAACACTATCATCCTCAGGATCCATACCTTGATCCCAATCTTCCATGAGGAACATTTTGTCTACATCCTCTATAAGCATAACTAAGTACCTTTTAGGAGGACGGAAGATCATACTAGATCTACGAGGTGGAGGAGGTACTGCATGTACTGGCTCGATATGAATAGGTTCTATAGGGACAATGGCTCGTTGCTCTACAGAGACTTTCTCTTCGAGCTCAATTTTTCTCCCACTGTCTCTATGAAGAAAAAACTATTTTTTATGAAGATAACATGTCGGCTCACAAATACTTTATGATCCTATGGGACGAAATATCGTATCCTAATGACCCTTAAGGATATCTAGTAAAACGTGAACTAATTGTCCTATCCTCTAACTTATCTGCCTATTGTCGCTTGATTTGGGCTAGACATTTCCAAATCTTAAGATAACCAAGATTCGGCTTCTTACCATGCCATATCTCTCATATGGTGTGGTAGGTATACACTTTAGAGGGAACTCTATTCAATAAGTAAATAGCTAAAAATATTGCATCTCTTTAAAGAAGCAAGGGTAAATCAGTGAAGCTCATCATGGATCTGACCATATCCAATAGGGTCTGATTCCTCCTCTCTGACACTCCATTGAGCTGAGCTGTACTAGGAGGGGTCCATTATGAAACCATACCATTATCCTTGAGATAATCAGGGAACTCTTTATTAGGGTATTCACCTCCTCGATTCGATTGAAGAACCTTAATGAGTTTTTCTATTTATTTTTCTACTTCATATTTGAACTCTTTGAACTTTTCAAAAGTTTCAAATTTGTGTCTTATACACATATCCATACTAGGAGTAATCATCGGTAAATGAAGTAAAAATTACAACCCCTAGCCTGCATATTGAATGGGCCACACACGTCAGTGTGTACTAGGGTAAGTATTTCAGTGGACCTCCCCGTATCCTACAAAGGATAATTTGGCCATCTTTCCTAAGGCAGGATTCACAAATTGGATATAACTCGAAAGTCAATGAGCCAGAAGCCCATGTTTCTCTAATTTGTTTATTCTATCTTCTCCTATATGGCCAAGCCTGAAGTACCACAAATACTTTAGATTTATCTCCTAGATCTTTTGGATCCTATGGTACTCACTATTTGCTCAGATAATTTCACAGATACATCCAAACGTAAGTGATAGAGACTACCAATCATAAAATCATGTGGAACCAATTTATTTCTCAAATAAATAGAACAACAGTCTTATAAACATCTTCCTATGCTAAATAAGATAAAGAAATCAAATTTTTGGTAGCAGCAGGTAACATTTTATAAGTATCTTAAACATATCTGACATACCTTCTTAAGGTGTGTCATCCTTTCTTGCTTTTTATGCTTTCTATGTATGTGGGATAGTTCCTCTTCCAATGGTTGTCCATAATGCAATGGAAACACTTTTTCTTGCAATCGGTCTTTTTCTTGAAGTTTTCTTACTTGGCATTTTCTCGATTTTTCGCTTCTTCGCAGGCTTCTTCTTCTTCCAGGTAGACTCTCTCTTGAAAGTAGAAGCCAACTCGATAGCGAAATCTATGCCCCTTGAACTCTTCAAGGTTCCTAAGGTAGTTACCAATTTATTTAACAATTCTGTTTTGGTGCATACAGTCTTGTTCATATGATAATTTACTATAAACTGTTCATATGAAGCTGGAAGGGATTGCGGGATCAAATCCGTTTGCAATTCCTTGTACATGGTCATGCCAAGCTTTTCAAGCTCCTCTAAGTCCTTTATCATGGTCAAACCATTATCATGGACGGACGACCCTTCACGAATCTTGGCCTTGAAGAGCCTTTTGGACACTTCAAACCGTACTGCGCGACTCTGTTCACCCTAAAACTCTTGTAGGTGATTCAATATGTCTCTAGCAGTCTTCATGTTCTCATGCCATTATGTAGCACCAAACTTTATTATCATTGTTCGTCTACTTGTCATGCGTCTTACGCTGATCAGTGATCGGATGGACTGATAACACATGTATGTCATGGTCTAGCATATACCCTAATTTCTCACAATTCAAAACTATTTTGAAATTGCTGAGCCAGTCTTTATAATTGAGTTTGGTCAAATGGTTGTTCTCTAGGATATGAGTTAAGAGTTTGGAAGCTGACTTTATAATTTTTAGAGAGTAAAGATTCTAGTTAGAATTTTGTACTTGAACTCTATTTATTTTAGGGCTTTTTTAGAACAAACACCTCCCACTATTTTCTCGAAACTCTTACACTCCTCTAGTAGAGAAACGGAAACCTGCGACTCTAGATTTCAAGTGGGGTGCTACGATCCTACCAATTTACATACCACCTTACCTAACAGTTATTGGCGATAAATAAATGATGAGTGTACAATTCCTTGTACAATGCTTCTCAAGCAAGTTGTAGCCAACTTGGTCTCCAAGTCATAAGGACCTCACCTAACAGTTATTGGCCCCATTCCTTGGTTAAGTCAGACCCACCATATATCCCACATAAGTAAAGTCGTCATTGGGTCCTCACCTAATAGTGATTGGCGCCCAACCCCACCTTTACCCCCACTACATCTCATGTCAATAGAGAGATCCAGTCCCCCGATGCAACTTGCCCACTGTATCCAGCCGAGACAAATCAACACCGGAAGACCTTAGCAGCTCTACTATGGTGGAAGACCTCTAGACTTAATATTAGGTAATCTAGTCTTAGTGATTCCATCTTTAAGCTCTTCATAGGTAGTAATCGATCAATTGGCCAGGTAAGGAGGTGGGAGGCTTTTCTTCATCAGAGAATAAGGTCCTAATTAAGTAACCACTTTTAATGCTTTTCTAGACACCAATTAGATCAATTAATCAAATATGGCTAGATCAATGTATCGCTCACTCTCGACTGATTGAGGAGGTTTTAGGTCTCGATTAGGGTTTACATCTTATGTAAATATAAAATTCCTTTCATATGTTATGCGTTTATATCTTATGTAAATGACATATTTGTTTAGGTTTACATCCTATATGAAAATGAAACCCTTTCATATGTTATGTATTTACATCTTATGTAAATAATATATTAGTTTAGTTTTACATCTTATGTAAATGACCTAACCTATTTGGATTTTTATTTACATCTCATGTAAAGATTGCTTAATATTTATATATATACATCTCATACATATACAATTTCCTTTTAAGCATTGGCCTAAACAATATTATCCTTTAATTATCATGAATCCATGATTTGATCATATCTTATTCATATCATGCATATATATATTTCTTTTAAGCATGGCATAAATAGAAAAATATATTTTTATGATCATGAATCTATTGATTGATTCTTATCACATGCATCTCATGCATACAATTTCAGATCTGATAATTTTAATTTTAATCATGCTACCAACTGAATCTCTAATCAGGCAAGACATGATTTTTAATTGTTTCAATCTCATTGTAATTTAAAATCAATATGCAAGATCATATGAATAAAAATCAGCATGCTGAAATTTTTGAAATCTGAAATTGCAGCACGCAGAAAATTTCAGCAAGCATGAATATTAAAATTCAGATCTAATTTAATCCTAATCAAGCCTATCAATTTTAATCTTAATCCCTTAAATGCAGCTCTGATACTACTGCGCATTACCCACGCACGCATTGCGACAATCGCAGCGAAAATACACGTGCGGGGTCGTTCATCGCATGAACGTCCTAGAGAACGTAGATTTCAAAAATTTTCTTCAGTTCTCTAACTCAGAAGATTATGAAATCTTAAAGGATAGATTAAAATTAATTGCTTTATTAATTTTCAGATCTATAATTAAAAATTATAAAGATCAAATCTTTATCTTTGAACGGGTAGATCTTCACCGCTATTTGATGATCGTGGAAATCAGGTTCGCTTGAAGCCGCACAAGTGTCCGGCCTCTACGGATATCCATACGAAGATCTGGATTGATCGAGGTTGCGATCTCACCGGGGTGCTAGCTTCCTTGCAGATATCTCTTTTGATGGTTGGAACTCCTCTAAGCAATCAACTCTTGATTGCTTCTAAGAGAAGGAAGAAGGAGAAGGAAGAAACACTTCCTTGCCTTTCCTTTACCATGGATGAAGAAAGAGGGAAGAGAGGAACACCTCCCTCTCTTTATTTTCTTCCATGTAGTTGACCAAGAGGAGGAAGAAGACTCCATGCTTGCTGCCCCTTTTCGTGCCTTGCGGATGGAAGAAGAAAAGGAGAGGGGAGGCGGCCACCAAGCATCAAGTAAAGAACCCCTAGTCCAAGTCTAAGGCTGCCTTTCCTTTTTATAACCTTGCCCTAGGCGTGGCTCTTCCTAAAACCAGGAGGAGCCACGCCCAACTGGGTCTCGCTTCCCGAACACCCGGGATGCGAGTCGCGGCCATCCGAGATGTGCGTCCCGGCCATCCGGGATGCGGATCCCGAGAGCATCCAAGGAAAGGAGAGGCTCTTGCCCCTCCTTTCTAATCCTAATCAAATTAGAATTTAGGTGGCTGATAGTCAATTCTAAAGACCACGCAATAGCACGTATCTGGTAGGATAGTGATTACGGATATCGATCCACAGGGATTGGGGTACAGTTGCTTTTCTTTAAAAAAAATAAAAATATTTAAAAAGAACAGTTTGTGAAGAAAATTAAATTAAGGAATTTAATAAATAAATGCAATTAAAATGATCAGTTTGGGGGAACCTAGGGTAAGGAATTCACTACTAACATCGGAACAAGGGTTATTTGTATTTTAATTTATTCTTGGATTAACATGCAAATTGGCTACAAGCCTAATAAGTATTTAAATAGAAATTCACAAAAGTAATTTAGGCATAATCCATCTTTAGTGAGCATAAAATGTCTACCCTAATCTAAGGTGGCAGCACATCGCATCTTCCTTAAGCATGAACTATCTTATTTTTACTTCAATGATCATGAAGAGCTGTTGTATAAACGTCATACTTAAAATCACAAAAATTAAATATGAGATGAAATAAAATATTCACTAGGAGCAAAATAAAGTTTATACAACTCCAGGAATAGAAAATTAAAATATAAAACCCTTGGCCCTTTGTTAGGGCTGCATCCAGCCCTAGTGAGGAGATCAGCCTTTCATGGAGTCGTGGGCGACATCAGCAGCGATGTAGAAGGCCTTCATCACGACTGGGTTCTCCCTCCTTTCTCCTGCCGGCTTCCTCTCCCTCCTGAACTTCATTATTTTTTTCTTTGGGAAATCATTCCCAAAATACCCAAAACTACTCTCTCACCCTTTCCTCTTCTTCCCGTGGCCTATCAGATCTTCATGGGATAAACCCCGGTGGGGAAGAAGGAATACTTTCCCAAGAAAAAACTCTCCTCCTTTTATAGGCTCGGCATCCTCTCTCTCTCTTCCCTGTTTCACGTCGCGATAAGGATGGATGGCTGCAGGATGAGGCTGAGAGCTTTTTGCTTAACGTTGAAGGTGCTAGCTTTGTCCCGATGGCTTGAACAACCTGTGAGGATAAGCTCAGGTTCTGTTTTGCTGTACCAGGAGATCCGGCGAAGATGGGGAGCACGGTTGGATTGGGATGAAGATAGATCACAAACATGGTGAGCTGGGTTGGTTCGGAAGATGCTGGGAAGGATGAGGATGAATACAGAGATGTCGGAGAAGGAAGATGATGAGAGGATCCTGGCTGGTTTGGTTTGGTTTGTGGAAGACTTGAGAGGATAAACGTGGGAAGTTTGCTGGGATTAAACTGGAAGGCGTTATGGCTATGGTCTTTGAACGAAAGATCTAATGCAGTCGGCCGAACGTGGGATATGGGAGGATAGGATGATACGGTTGGAACACGTGGGAGATAGGAGAGGATAAGAAAAATGTGGAAGGGAAGGTCATGCACGAGATGTAAAGCAGGGGAATTAATTCCTGGATGATGGAATGACTGGAATGGCTGGTTTCAATCGGGATAAAGTCTAATGAATGTGATACGGGTTTAAACAGTGCAACGTGGGAAGTTTTGGGACAAAATGTTAGAACATGAAAAGTCGAGCTCAGTTAGATGTGAAAGAAACAATAGAGTTGGGATGAACGACTGAATCGAAAATCTGAGAGGATTTGAATCGCAGGGTGCATGCGATTTGGGTTCAGGGATCATCCCAAATGAGTTTGACTCGACCTGCATACATTAGACTCAATCAGTAAATAAATAAGTAAAACTCGAATTACCTTTAATAATTTATTAAAATGCAATGATGAAGGTAACATATTTTTTTAGTTAAATTCATAAAATATATAAATTAAAATAATGATAAGTGCTATGAATAATATATTAATTTATGCATTATTTAGCACTTATCACACCCCCTAACCTACATTCTGCTAGTCCTCGAGCAAAATAAAAACTAACTCGCTTTTGCAGGAATCGCGATTGCATTTACCGTATGCAATAAGGCTTTAAACCCCTAGGTGGCCCTAGTGGACGAGTTTTATTTCGTGAGGGTTTCCGGCGCAGATACCCACAAACTGTTGTCTCTACTCAAAGAGTTTATTGTTTTATAAAATCTAATTTCAAATGCATAAATGCCAAGAATTTCAAAAGCACACAAAGTTTTAATTACTAAGTCAGCCCAAATCCTAGGTCAAGATGCAATTTAAGTTGAGGTCATTAAATTTCCGTTAGGGAGTTGTAAGGCTCATTTATACTTGGGTGCTCGGTGATATCTGGACCATACACAAGCTAAGGCTTTAGATTTTCCAAAATACTGCTAAGGCTAGTAGTTTCCAAGAATTGATAAGTCCTAATCACTGATTCAAAATCATTCTATCTTGCAGGATTTCGAGAGTTGTCGATGTTTACTTTAATACCTCATGGGCTTTATCTGTAATATTCTAGTTTACTCGAATTTTTACAACGACGGCTTTCACACTATCGTCTTTTTCAAAGTCAATATTGTTTTCTCTTTCTTTTTTTTCTTTTTTTTCTTTTTTTATTCATAAATAAATTATGCACTTTTACTCTTGTAATGATTCCTCCGTGTAGCGAGTATTCAGTCAACACTTTCATACTAGATGGCATAAGGTGTTGGGCATTAAGACTCCCCTACGGACCTATGCTCGGGTTCCTCATCACAAGCCCGCTGACCTTTGACAATAGGTAGCCCTTTTCGATGTACCTGACTAAATTCACTTTTTTTTTACTTAAATATGGGATAATAGTGAATTAGATAGGAATGATTTATCAAGACTCAAGGTTGCTACCAGACTTCACAACATAATGTTGAACCTAACCCTTAGAAGTGCAGGCCATGTGTGTTGTGAAATTCTAAAGTAAAAATTATCTTACAACTCGCTAAAAGAACTTTTAATAAAAAAAATTCAAATTGTCTTACTCCTGACTAGTCATTGGACTTTTTAGATTTTATATACTTTGTGTGTTTATCATTTCAGCACTAAAGCATAGAAATTAGGTTTTTTTTTTTGAGATAAACTTTTTTAAAAATACGAAAATTTTCTTCAAAAATTCGAATCCTATACCCCCCAACCTAGATCAGACATTGTCCTCAATGTTTTTATTTTTTATTTTTTTATTTTTTAATAATATTATATTATTATATTTTTATTTTTATTTATTTTTATTTTTATTTTTATTTTGGACGAAAATATGATGCTTATGGAGGATAGAAGCATTGTACCTTAATTGCATCAGTAATATGAGGACTTCTGAAAAAAAATACGACAAGAAAATGTGCAAAAATAATCTATGGAAATTAGGTTGCCTTCCAACAAGCGCTAAGTTTAACGTCTTCAGCCAGACGCAGCGCATCCTTATCAAATCATACCGGGTTCATGCCGAGTTCTCCAAGGAAGCAAATTTATGGGAGACTGATTGTTGGGCAGAAAGTTGACTGCTTCTATGGCCTTGTCTATATCAAAGTCAAAATGGGCCAAGCATATTTTCAGAAGGTCATCTGCCAAAATATAGAAAAGGTTTTCTTCTACAAGATCGTTCATTTTATCTATTAGGAAGCACTCAACTTTCTTTGCGGGTTGATCAGAGGCACAAAATATATTTAACTTGACTTTCATATTCTCAAAGGATATATTCATCACCCCAGTTCTACAATTTATACTCGTATTGGCTGTAGCTAAAAAGGGGCGCCCAAGGATCACGGGGATTTGTTTCTTAGGATTAGGCTCATGTTCCATATCAAGGACGATAAAATCTACTGGAAAATAGAATTTGTCTACCTTGATAAGAATATCTTTAATTATCCCACGTGGTTTTTTTACAGATCGATCAGCCAATTGAAGGGATACCGAGGTTGGTTTTAACTCACCTAACCCAAGTTTCTCATAAACTGAGTAAGGTAAAAGGTTGACACTTGCCCCTAGATCTAAGAGTGCTCGATCAATGAAATTATTTCCTAAGACACAGGAGATGGTGGGAGCACCAGGATCTTTGAATTTTGGAGGGGTGTTGTGTTGGAGAATAGAACTCACTTGCTCAGTTAGGAAGACCTTTTTAGGCACATATGTCCTAGATTTTCGCTTTTGGGTACAAAGGTCTTTGAGAAATTTGGCATAGAAGAAAACTTGTCTAATAGCATCAAGGAGTGGGAGGTTAATTTTAACTTGTTTGAAAACCTCCATCATCTCCTCTAGTGAAGTTCCCTTTTTGCCAAAGGGAGAGGGTGAATTAAGAGCTTCAGGAAATGGAACTTTTGGAATGTGAGTTTTGGCAGAAGGTGGACTAGCTGAAGAAGAAGAGGATTTTGAATTTTTATGTGATACATTTCTATCCTCTTCTTCACCTTCCTTATTGTTATCCTCTCCAATCTTATTGTCTACTACACGTCCACTCCTTAGGGTAGTCAAAGCATTGGCTTGTTCAGGATGAATTGTATTTAGTTGATTTTCTTGAGCCATGTATTGTCCCCTAGGATTACTCACTGGTTGGCTTGGAAGCTTTCCTTCCTCTCGCTTGTTCAATGCATTAGCTAGTTGCCCCATTTGGGATTCTAGCTTGGCGATAGATTGCGTGTGAGAGTGCACCAATTGTGTAATGGTTTCCAAACCTTGAAGGGCGGTCAACACTTTCTCCTCAAAGGCTGTGTTTCTATGGGGTGGAGGAGAAGTGTGTTGAAATTGAGTCGAAGGACGGTAGGGATGAATATTTTGTGGGGTTTGAAAATTCTGAGGATTTTGAAAATTCTGAGAGTATGGTTGGGTAGTATTCGAAGCTTGCTGCTTCCAAGAAAAGTTTAGATGATTCCATCATCCCGGGTTGTAAGTGGTAGAATATGGATCATTACCCGGTCTGGGCTGTGTTTGGGCAGCATTTACTTGTTCTTGCACAAATTCAGAAAATTGTGCTGCCGAAGGGCACTCAAAAACAGTATGAGACGGACTAGAACAGAGAGCACACACTTGTGCTTGGGAAAAGTTTGGAAGCTGTTCTCTAGACATTAGCTGGTCCAATTTCCGGGACAGTGCATCTACTTTGTCGGATAGACCTATGGACTGGTTAACTTCATATATGGTCCCTTTTCTTTGAGATCTCGAGGATGCTTGACGAGTGAAGGAGGCATGGTGGAGGGAATTTTCATTAAGATTCTCAAACAATTGCCATGCCTCATGTTCACTTTTAAGCATGAAAGTACCACCACAAGAAGCATCAACCATCTGACGGTTTCGTTCATACAACCCGTCATAAAAACATTGCACTAATTGCCATTTAGGTATTTGGTGATGCGGGCATTTTCGGAGTAAATCTCTAAATTTCTCCCAAGTTTCATGAAATTCTTCCCCGTCAGATTGGGAGAAGCTCGTGATAGCACGCCTAAATTGGTTTGTTCTTCCTATGAAAAAAATATTTCTTTAGAAATTCATGTTGCATTTGGGCCCATGAAAGAATGGAATTGGCTTCTAATGAATGGAGCCACTGCTTAGCTCTATCCTTAAGAGAAAAAGGGAATAGCCTAAGTTTCAGGGCATCGTCAGTGAAGTTCTAAATTTTGACAGTAGTGCAGGTCTCAAGGAACTCATCTAAATGTTTGTATGGGTCTTCGTTGTTGAGTCCATAAAAAGAGGGAAGCATTTGGATGACACTAGACTTAATTTCAAACTGCACAGCAGCAGTGGTATCAGGTAGTTGAATACAAGATGGAGAGGTATAAATGGAAGGAGTGAAGTACTCCTTTAACAGTTTGGGTTGCTCTTCAGCCATCTCGACAAGTGGTGTAGATCCTATGGTTTTATAGGTGCGGATTTCAGCTCGAAGGGCCCTAATAGAACGCTCTATTTCAGAATCGAAAGGTACTAATTCAGGAGATCTGGAACGACACCCTAGCATACACTAATACTCTTCTGATCAGTCAAGTACAGTCAAGCATGTATTAAAAAGAAAAACACATAAAATTCTAGTGTTTTCCCAAAAATTACTAGACAGCTCCTAACTGGTTTGAAGAGGGCACCTAAGCCTCCAATCCGGTCTAATGAACTGAGTTGACCAGGTAAGCTCCCAGGTAAGTGGAGGGGTCACGATGCATTGCAAAGGTCCCACTTAAAAACCACTTACCTCGAACAGATGAACTGTCTCCCTTGGGACAAAGCTTGCCTAGACATCAACTGAGCCACAGAGCGAAATTGGTGCAACTTTCGGTGATCCTCGTCCTATTGAGCTCGAATGTCCCTAGGAGTCAACGTCTAATTAATTTTAATTAGAGTGATAGCTATGTGCGAATTGGTTCACCTAATTTGGGCAAGAATCTGGTGATGAAATCCAGTTCTTATCTTGTTGGGATGATTGCCCTTACTATGTGCGGATTAATTGGTGTATGTGTATCAAGCATGTATTCACACTTTTGCTGAAATTAAAATCAAACAATCACCACAAAATTTCAGGCTAGTTGGAAATTAATTTAAATAGGAAAGGTTCAGATGTTACCAAGAGGAATTTCTCCAACAATTTTTCTTTATTTTTAGGCAAACCTCTACAGCATTCTTTCTCGAGCAGTTCTTTTTTTTGATTGTCCCAGACTTTCTTTTCGATTCCTGATCAAATAAAAATCAAAAATTAGTAAGAGAGAGAAAGGATATAAGAAAAGTAACAAAAATAGAAAATATTTTTATTTTATTTTAGATATATATATAATTATTATTATTATTATTTTATTATTATTTTTTTTGAAAAAAAAAATTTATGAAAAGAAAAACAACTATGCTAGCAATCTCCAGCAACGGCGCCAAAAATTAATAGTCAATTCTAAAGACCATGCAATAGCACGTATCTGGTAGGATAGTGATTACGGGTATCGATCCACAGGGATTGGGATACAGTTGCTTTTCTTTAAAAAAAATAAAAATATTTAAAAGGAAGAGTTTGTGAAGAAAATTAAATTAAGGAATTTAATAAATAAATGTAATTAAAATGATTAGTTTGGGGGAACCTAGGGCAAGGAATTCACCACTAACATCGAAACAAGGGTTATTTGTATTTTAATTTATTCTTGGATTAACATGCAAATTGGCTACAAGCCTAATAAGCATTTAAATAGAAATTCACAAAAGTAATTTAGGCATAATCCATCTTTAGTTAGCATGAAATGTCTACCCTAATCTAAGGTGGCAGCACATCGCATCTTTCTTAAGCATGAACTATCTTATTTTTACTTCAATGATCATGAAGAGCTGTTGTATAAATGTCATACTTAAAATTACAGAAATTAAATATGAGATGAAATAAAATATTCATTAGGAGCAAAATAAAGTTTATACAACTTCAGGAATAGAAAATTAAAATATAAAATCCTTGGCCCTTTGTTAGGGCTGTATCCAACCCTAGTGAGGAGATCAGCCTTCCATGGAGTCGTGGGCGACAACAGCAGCGATGTAGAAGGCCTTCATCACGACTGGGTTCTCCCTCCTTTCTCCTGCGGCTTCCTCTCCGTCCTGAACTTCATTATTTTTTTCTTTGGGAAATCATTCCTAAAATACCCAAAACTACTCTCTCACCCTTTCCTCTTCTTCCCGTGAGAACTTGGCCTGTCAAATCTTCATGGGATCAACCCCGGTGGGGAAGAAGGAATACTTTCCCAAGGAAAAACTCTCCTTCTTTTATAGGCTCGGCATCCTCTCTCTCTCTTCCCTGCTTCACGTCGCAATAAGGATGGATGGCTGCAGGATGAGGCTGAGAGCTTTCTGCTTAACGTTGAAGATGCTAGCTTTGTCCCGATGGCTTGAACAACCTGTGAGGATAAGCTCAGGTTCTGTTTTGCTGTACCAGGAGATCCGGCGAAGATGAGTTAGCTGGGAGGTGGGTTGGATTGGGATGAAGATAGATCACAAACATGGTGAGCTGGATTGGTTCGGAAGATGCTGGGAAGGATGAGGATGAATACGGAGACGTGGGAGAAGGAAGATGATGAGAGGATCCCGGCTGGCTTGGTTTGGTTTGTGGCAGACTTGAGAGGATAAACGTGGGAAGTTTGCTGGGATTAAACTGGAAGGCGTTATGGCTATGGTCTTTGAACGGAAGATCTAATGCAGTCGGCCAAACGTGGGATATGGGAGGATAGGATGATACGGTTGGAACACGTGGGAGATAGGAGAGGATAAGAAAAATGTGGAAGGGAAGGTCATGCACGAGATGTAAAGTAGGGGAATTAATTCGTGGATGATGGAATGACTGGAATGGCTGGTTTCAATCGGGATAAAGTCTAATGAATGTGATACGGGTTTAAACAGTGCAACGTGGGAAGTTTTGGGACAAAATATTAGAACATGAAAAGTCGAGCTCAGTTAGATGTGAAAGAAACAATAGAGTTGGGATGAACGGCTGAATCGAAAATCTGTGAGGATTTGAATCGCAGGATGCATGCGATTTGGGTTCAGGGATCATCCCAAATGAGTTTGACTCGACCTGCATACATTAGACTCAATCAGTAAATAAATAAGTAAAACTTGAATTACCTTTAATAATTTATTAAAATGCAATGATGAAGGTAACACATTTTTTTAGTTAAATTTACAAAATATATAAATTAAAATAATGATAAGTGCTATGAATAAGATATTAATTTATGCATTATTTAGCACTTATCAATGGCCCTTGGTTCATTGAATCGTAATCTAAGTAGGACTCAATTAGTCTCCCTATTTGATTCACATGAATCCTAATCTAATTAGGAATCATCTTTATTTATTGGTCCAAAATTAATTAGGACTCTAGAAATTTTAATCCAAGTAGGACTCTAATAATTTGAAGTCCTAATCTAATTAGAACTATAGGAGTCCTACTCCAAGTAGGACTCTTGAACCTTATCATATAAAGTCGAGCCCAATTAATTAAATCCAATTGATTCAATCAAATTGCAATCCAATTGCAATGAATTCCTTCTTCAACTCACTAACTCTTAATGGGTTAAACTAATTATCAATCAAATTGACAATTACAAACTATTGTGATTCCAAATCACAATCCAACCATTAGATCAATTGGATTTTCTATTGTGTGTGACCCCATAGGTTCTATTCTGTCTGGTAGTGAGTTATGTTGTGATCCCTATCACAATATCATTGAAACTCCTTTTAATGGGTTGGAACAAAGTCAACTCATCTCATTCGGGTTCACTGATCATCAAGTGAATGCCTCTGAGTCTTACAATCCACCAGTAACACCTAGCAGCATGTAGTGGCAATCCAACAGAATAAAATGAATGAACCTCTAGGTGCAGTCAGTGTATGATTCAGTCTCTCTATCGTGGATCCCGACGGGATGGAGGTCATGAATAACTCGTCAAACCCCATCATTTGTCATATGTAAAATTTATTCGACTCTAGTTCGAGATTGGAAACTCTTTTCCGAAAACTATCTTAGCCAAGAATTTACGAACTCCATCTCATAAATCATATATGATCTCTTCTAATCTATCAAGATCGATAGATTCCATCTACATATACCCCTACTCCTACAATGAACCTTCTGCAGCTAATCTGCACCACAAGAACCCAAATGGATAGGGCCCATGTTTATGTGCTCGTCAAACTACAACAACCTCACTGTGAATAGCCGAAGCATCGCAGGTCAAAGGACTAGTCATACAACTGCAACATCAAGTAAGTCACTGACGAGTGGATAGACATCCAAGTGACTATTTGCTTTGGTCATGCTCAATACCCTTATTTTCTAACAAGCACTTGCACAATCACTCCAGTGTCCCCACACTATAGACTCAAGACTTATCTGTTAGAAGTATGCCCTAGAAGCCAATTTGGCTGACGCATTATTTTGTTTTGAGAAATAAATTTATACTTGACCTAATAATGAATTTATTAGTATGGGCTTTCTTTTCATTCATGTTCTTATGTGTCCATGAATCGTCTAAGAAATTAATAAGATTATGACGCATATTCTCAAGAGTTGAGAATTTGAGGCATGTGTCATTGGTGATTAATTTCTGAATTGCTTCTGATCGATGGATCCATCATGAGGGATGGTGATCGATCCGCTGAGATTAGTGCACAGATCACTTAGTCAGATGGATGAGTCTTGAGTCCACAGTGTGGGGACACTGAAGTGATTGTGCAAGTGCTTGTTAGAGAACAAGGGTACTGAGCGTGACCAAAGCAAGTAGTCACTTGGATGTCTATCCACTCATCAGTGACTTACTTGATGCTGCAGTTGTATGACTGGTCCTTTGACCTGCGATGCCTCGGCTATTCACAGTGAGGTTGCTGTAGTTTGACGAGCACATAAACATGGGCCCTATCCATTTGGGTCTTTGTGGTGCAGATTGACTGCAGTAGTTTCATTGCAGGAGTAGGATGCATCTAGATGGAATCTATCGATCTTGATAGATTAGAAGGGATCCTATGTGATTTATGAGACTGAGTTCGTAAATCCTTGGCCAAGGTAGTTTTTGGAAAAAGAGTTTTTCAATCTCGAACTGGAGTCGAATAAATTTTACAAACGACAGATAATGGGGTTTGATGAGTTATCCATGACCTCCATCCTGTCGGAATCCACGATAGAGGTATTGTATCATCCGCTAACTGCACCTAGAGCTTCATCTATTCTATTCTGCTAGGTTGCCACTACATGCTGCTAGGTGTCACTGGTAGATTGTGAGACTCAGAGGCATTACTTGATGATCAGTGAACCCGAATGAGAAGAGTTGAAATTGTTCCAACCCATTAAAAAGAGTTTCAATGATATTGTGATACGGATCACAATATATCTCACTACCAGATAGAATAGAACCTATGGGATCACACACAATAGAGGATCTGATTGATCTAATGGTTGGATTGTGATTTGGAATCACAATAGTTTGTAATTGTCAATTTGATTGATAATTGGTTTAACTCACTAAGAGTTAGTGAGTTGAAGAAGGAATTATTGCAATTGGATTGCAATTTGATTGAATCAATTGGACTTAATTAATTGGACTCGAACTTATTTGATAAGGTTCAAGAGTCTTACTTGAAGTAGGACTCCTAGATTTCTAATTAGATTAGGACTTCAAATTATTAGAGTCCTACTTGGAGTAGGATTCCTAAAAGTCCTAATTAGATTAGGACGAAAATTATATGAGTCCTAATTGGATTAGGATTCCTAGAGTCCTAATTAATTTTGGTCCAATAGATAAAGATGACTCCTAATTAGATTAGGATTCATGTGAATCAAATAGGGAGACTAATTGGGTCCTACTTAGATTAGGACTCAATGAACCAAGGACAACCTAAATCCTAATTTGATTAGGATTAGAAGAGAGGTGCTCTTCCCCCTCCCTTCCTCAGATGCTACCGGGATCCGCATCACGGATGGCCGGGATGCCCGATCCGGATGGACAGGACTCGCGTCCCGGATGCCCGAGACGTGAGACCCGTTTTGGCCAAACTTTGGTGCTGCTTCTCCTAACTTCTAGGAGGAGTCCACGCCTAGGGCTTCAAAGAAAAAGAATAAAAAGGGGGGCAGCCCCCCTTGGGATTATTCTTGGTGGTTCTTTTTAGGCGAGCGGCCTCCATCTCTCCGTTCTTCTTCTTCCATCCGCAAGGCACAAAGAGGGGCAGCAAGCATGGAGTCTTCTTCCTCCTCTTGGTCAGCTACATGAAAGAAAATAAAAGAGAAAGGAGTTCCTCTCTTCCCTCCTTCTTCATCCATGGTAAAGGAAAGGCAAGAAAGTGTTTCTTCCTTCTCCTTCTTTTTCCTCTTGGAAGCAATTAAGAGTTGATTGCTTGGAAGAGTTCCAACCATCAAAGAGGGATCTCTGCAAGGGAGTTAGCACCTCGGTGAGATCATGACCTTGATCGATCCAGATCTTCGTGTGGATATCCGTAGAGGCCGGACGCTTGTGCGGCTTCAAACGAACCCAATTTTCATGGTCATCAGATAGCGGTGAAGATCTACCCGCTTAGAGGTAAAGATTTAATCTTTACAATTATTTTTGTAGATCTGAAAATTAATCAAGTAATTAATTTTAATATATTCTTTAGATTTTATAATCTTCTGAGTTAGAGAACTCCGAATTTTTTTGAAATCTACGTTTCTAGGGACGTTCATGAGATGAACGATCCCGCACGTGTCTTTCCGCTGCGATCGTCGCAACGCGTGCGGGGGTAACTCGACATTATCTATCTGACTAAGCGATCTGTGCACTAATCTCAGCGGATCGATCACCGTCTCTCGTGATGGATCCATCGATCAGGAGCAATTCAGAAATTAATCACCAATGACACATGCCTTAAATTCTCAACTCTTAAGAATATGTGTTATCATCTTATTAATTCCTTGGACGATTCATGGACACATAAGAACATGAATTAAAAGAATGCCCATTCTAATAAATTCATTATTAGGTCAAGTACAAATTTATGTCCCAGAACAAAATAATGCGTCAGCCAAATTGGCTTCTAGGGCATACTTCTAACACTCAAGTGAGCCTAGTGCTCCACCACCGATCTGGAGCTGATCTGGCTATTATCTTTTGGATATATCAATTAGCCATCCAAAGTTCAATATAAATATTAGTGCAATCCTTTGACATAATTTTTTTCCCTTTATACATATTTCTATTTCTATTCTATGTTCTATAACTTTAAACCTATGGCCTCTAACACTAGTGAGCACCTTAGCACCGAACCTAAAAAATTTGATAGCCATAACTTTTGGGGGTGGCAGAACCAAATACGGTTCTGGCTCACCACTTTAGACTTGATCTCAGCCATAGGTAAGAGCATTACTAAAGTTGATAATGGGTCTAACCCAACTACTTCACAATCTGCCACTTGCCGCAACCCAAATCCAAGTTCATCCTCCTCTCAGACTGAACCTTCTGCCTCCATCAGCACACCCTTTGGTCACCTGATGAGATTAACTATCATTGCATTCATAGAATCATAGGTGCCCTTTTTAAGAGACTGTATGATATTTATTACACAGCCAAGAGTGCCAAATAACTCTAAGACACCCTAGAAAGCAATTATGGTCTTGATGATGCTGGGGTAAAGAGGTTCAAGGCCTTTGAATTCAATAACCTTAGGATAGTGGACTCAAAGCCTATGAATGATCAAATCCATGATTTTGAAATCCTGATCCACCAACTTAGAGTTAATAGAACTAATTTGGATGAATCATTCCAAATAACCTATCTGATAGATAAACTACCTAATTCTTAGTCTGATTTTCTTAAGACTCTAAGCCATACCTAAGGAAGTCTCACCCTAACCCAAGTTTTGAACTCCATTAGAATTGAAGAGCAGCATAGGCTCAGGAGTAAAACCTCTACTGGACACAAAAATAATGCCTATAATGTAGAGGCCCCACCTAAAAAAATCAGAACCGACCTTTCTGTCATAACCAAAATAAGCATTTCAAAAAGAAACCCTACAATCCTAGAAACCCTAACTACCATTACAATGAAAAACCTATCCAATCCCAGGAGCAGAAAAAGAAGAAAGACGAAGGTAGTGGTCGTTTATGTTTTGTGTGTGGTCGGACCAACCATTTGTCTCTCCAGTACTTCTATAAGAAGATTGCACCTCTTCAATCCAAGAAGAAAGGTCTAAACACAACCAGTGCTCAAGTCAACATAGTGACTTCCGGCGCTAGCTCCTCTGAGACTGCTTTCAGGTCTGTTTCTTTCACTCCTAAAGTTAACATGACTTTACAAGCACTTGATTAATGGATTGATACTAGAGCTGGTATTCATATTTGTTCGGATTGCTCCTGTTTTCTTCTTACCAGGTCTTAAGTGGAGGAGCTGTGATCATAGCAAACAGCTCGGAGGCACATGTGCTAGGAGTGAGATGTCTGTACTTAAAACTTACCTCTGAGAAAGTCCTATCTTTGCACAGCGTCCAACATATTTCAGTTGTTAGGAGAAACCTCATAAGTGGTTCTTTGCTTATCCAGCAAGACTTTCGTCTTGTTTTTGAGTCCAATATAGTTGTAATTTTTCATGGTGTAATGTTTATTGAAAAAGAATTTCTAAGTGAAGGATTATTTAAGTTGAATGTAATAGTTCCTTCAATTTAATTTAATTGAATGAAAATTCTTTGATTATGAATATAGAACCTTGTTCTATTTGGCATGGTAGATTAGGTCATATAAATTATAATTCAATTAAGCAACTTATAAACCTAAATTTAATACCAAAAAATAATCTTAAGAACCATAAAAAATGTGAAATTTGTGTAGAAATCAAACTCCTTAGGAAACCTTTTAAATCTGTTAATAGGAATTCAGATCTATTAGAGTTGATCTATAGTGATGTTTGTGACTCTGATAGAACTTCTAGGAAAGATAATAGATACTTTGTGACCTTTATAGATGATCTATCCAAGTTCTGTTACATCTACCTAGTTAAAACCAAGGATGAGATGCTCAGTAAATTTAAAATTTTTAAGATCAAAGTTGAGAACTAACAGAAAAAGAAAATTAAAATTCTTAGATCAGATTGGATAGGTGAATATACATCTAGTGATATAACTCAATTTTATGAAGATCATGGAATCATTCATGAAGTGAGTGCTCCATATTTTTCCCAATCAAATGGAGTAGGAGAAAGAAAGAATAGAATTTTAATGGATATGGTTAACTCCATACTCATAAGCTCAAGAGTACCAGAGAATTTGTGGGAGGAAGCTCCAGTTTCAGCCTGTTATATTCTCAATAGAATTTTCTCTAAAAATAATGATCTTACCCCATATAAAGTTTGGAAACATAGAAAACCTAATCTTAGCCATTTGAAAGTGTGGGGATGCTTGGCAAAAGTGAAAATACTTGATTTTAAAATAAAAAAAAGGACCTAAAATAATGGATGCCATATTCATAGGATATGCAGCCAATAGTAATACTAATAGATTCTGGTGATTAATTCAGAAAAAAATGATATTAGTAACAACACTGTCATAGAAGCCAGAGATGTAATATATTTTGAAGACACCTTTCCACTTAGGACTAGAGTAGATAGTGGTATAGCTAGTAGCTCTAGTAGAATAAGGACAAGAAAAATAGAAGTAGAAGCAGAACCTAGGTGGAGTAAGAGATATAAGGTAAAGAAAACTTTTGGAGATGACTTCTATCCCTTTCTTATAGAGGACTCTCCAACTACTTTTGAGGATGCAATGAAATTCTTGGATTCACCTTTTTGGAGAGAAGCTATAGATAATGAGATGCAGTCAATTATCCAAAATTATATTTGGAAACTGACTAATCATCCTTCTGGCTGTAAAACTATAGGGTGCAAATGGATCTTTAAGAAGAAACTTAGGTCTGATGGCTCTGTAGATAAATTTAAGGCTAGATTAACTGCCAAGAGTTTTACTCAGAGACCTGGGATGGATTTCTTTGATGTCTATGCACCTATAGCTAGGATTACTACTATTAGGGTCATGATAGCATTAGCTTCCATCCATAGATTAGTGATTCATTAGATGGATGTAAAAACAGTTTTTCTAAATGGAGACTTAAATGAAAAAAATTATATGAACCAGCCAGAGGGATTTATAATCCTAGGCCCAGAAACGAAAGTTTGCAGATTAGTCAAATCTCTCTATGGTCTTAAATAAGCACCTAGCAATGGCACTTGAAATTTCATGAAATCATACTTTTATATAGATTTGAAATCAATGGTACAGACGAATGTGTATACCATAAAAGTTGGAAATAAATTAGTGATCTTGTGCCTCTATGTAGATGATATACTCATCTTTGGGACAGATCTTCAGATAGTTGATGAAGTAAAGCAATTCTTATGTCATAAGTTTGATATGAAAGACTTGGGACAAGCTGATTTGATTTTAAATACCAAAATAAATAGAAGTGCAAATAGAATTGAGTTATCCCAAAGTAATTATGTTGACAAGATTCTCAATAAATTTAATTATACCGATTGTCGGTCTGTCTCTACTCCCTTTGATCCCTCTACATACCTTAAGAAAAATTTGAAAATTTCTATCCTTCAAAGCCTATATGCTCAAATCATAGGCTCACTAGGATTCATAGCCAACTACACCGGCCAGACATAGCATATGCTGTAAATAGACTTAGTAGATATACTATTAATCTAAATAGAGCTCACTAGACAGCATTAGAGAGGATCCTTAGGTATCTTAAATATATGAAATCCTATAGTTTGCATTTTAGTGGGTTTTTTGCTATTTTAGAAGGATATAGTGATGCCAACTGGATCAGCAATACTTTAGATGTTAAATCTACCACAAGATATGTCTTTTTTCCGGAAGGTGTTGCTGTGTCTTCGAAATTCACCAAACAAACTTTGATATCTAGGAGTACCATGGAGTCTGAACTAATAGCTTTAGATACCACTAGCACTAAGGCTGAGAAGCTCAGAGATCTACTTATAGACCTTTCTATAAAAGAGTCACTTTTACCATCTGTCTCCTTACATTGTGATTGTAAATCTGCAATAGATAAGTGCTACCAAGAAAATACCAATGTAAAAATAAACAGGCATTTAAAAGTACGTCATAAATCATTAAGATATAAATTGAAAAATAACGTTATAGCTTTGAATTTTGTAAAATCCGAAAATAATTTGGCTGATTAGCTTACAAAAGGTTTGTCTAGAACAGTAGTTCTAGAGTCGTCGAGGAGGATGGGGCTTAGCCCATAAAAATAGATCACCAAGATGAAAAACCAACCTTAAAAAGTTCAATGGATAGAAACAAACTGGAGTGTAACTAAGAGGAACATTGTTTTATGTTTTTCTCATCCCTATGGTACTAGTGCTCATAAAAGCAAGCGTAGGATGAGTTTGTTTGTATAACTCTTAATGAGTCCGAGACCCAAGAGGCAGGAGCTTCCTTACTAGCTTCCTTATTAGGACTCACCTATATGTGCAGTCGTGAGGCCGCGACTATAGAAAATGGGTGATTCTCTAAAAAGCACAAGAAAGATACCTACGTATGGCCATATTAGCACAATCTGCTTAGAACCCAAATCAGGCTATATTATGTGTGTTGTTGATTTAACCTGAGCCATGGACCAAGGTTCAAGGTTAAGACCATCTTGGCTCCACAGATGTAATCAATTGTCATTAAGTGAAGGTTCAAACCAAAAGGTACCTACACCTATTAAATAATATAAGATATCCAGCATTTTATTTTAGTTTTAAACTTATTTAAAAAATTAATTTTTGTAAGGAATTGTTAGAAAAAATTAATTGGCACATGGCCGAGATGCGCGTCTTGGGAGCGTGCTAGCGCCCTCTACGGGCTGGCCGCATCTGTGGAAGGCGCAGATGTGTCCTAGTGCCCGCTGGTGCCGTCCGCAAGTTGACCGGGTCCGTGGAAGGTGCGAATGCATTCGCAAATTGGCCCTTTGTTGCCTTTTTGGGCCAACATGCTATAAAAATCCTCCTATTCCTCCTATTTCGTGATGAAAAAAAAGAAGAAAAATTCTGAAAAAATTCTAAGAAAAAAAAATTGTTCTTCCTCCTCTTAGTCACTTTCTGGATTTTATTTTTGCGCCTTCATTCAGCAAAGTTTAATTTTTTTTTTATTTTTATCTTTGCTGGATCTGCAAGTCCGATTGGATTCGTGTTGGCTTCTTTCGAGACGTACCAAAAAAAAAGCTTAGGGTCGTTGTATCTCTGGGGAGGATTGTCTGGATATCCGTTTGTGGAGGCAAATACTTCTTTAGGACTGTGTCTACGTGCTTCGACCTGCCTTCATTCAGGCCAACTCTATTTACCCTTATTTCAAATTTAATATTAGTAGATATGTAACATTTACCATTTATGATTTAAATTTATTACATGTTCTATAGAATAGATTTCTTTTGTACTAGAATAGATTTCTTTTAATCCTATATATATATATATATATTATTCTTTTTATGATTATCTATTAATTGTTATTACAGTTTTATTTACTTATTTAGGTGATATATTGCTAACATGTCCACCATCGTCGATCAAGTTCCAGCAAAAGTGTGGTGGAGTAGTAGAAGGAAACCAAAGCGAGCACGGATCAGGGTCACTGGTGTCACCATGGTCTATGCATGGGTTCTTGTGGGTAGTAATATCACCAGAGTAGCATATATAGGTGACTACTAACTTGCATGATGGAGCATGTGTAATGCTTTATGACTTGTTTTAGGTATATTATCTATAAAATGCTTTATTTTACTATACTGTTATTTTCTTTAAATAACGCATTAGCATGCGAAATATTATGCTTCATTTGGTATGATGGTGCATGGTTACTCACTAAGCCTTATAGCTCATACGACTCCTTATATTTTTCTTTCAGATAAATAAGGTTGCTGGGAACTGGGAGCCTAAAGCTTTTTAGGGTTTGAAAAATTGATTCTGGTTGTATAAATTTTAGAGCTATGTATCATTGCCTTTTGGAAAACATTATATGACTAAAATATTACCTGTGTGCTTCTTTTTTTTTTTTTGCTTTCTACAGACACTTGTAAATCTAGAAACCGTGCATGCACCTTACTTTGAAAAAGAAAGAAAGAAAGAATAAACTTGTGAAAAAGAAACGCATAATGTGCTTCGCTTCGAGGGAGGTTTGACCCATTAAATTAACATATCTTGAATGCTCCGATACAGCCGTAATTGAATGGAAAAAAAAACTAGTTTTGACGCACGAGTGACTAATTTGGCGCATGAGTAGTGGTGGTTAGATTCCTTGTCGCATGTGAGATTAGAAATGGCCCGGTTTGACACTCTATCGTCTCCTTAAGTGATTGCATTATTGTGAGACCACATGCAATGGCCATGTGACACCAAGAAGCATATTCCTCACCAGCCCTCGTCGTGGTCAGATGCAAGGAAATGAAAGAAAGCAGCGAATCTAACGTTTCAGATCTCAACGCCTGGTTTTTGGTAATGGTGGATTTCAGGTCACACAATTCACATGCGGTGGATTCTTCATGGGCATCATATCCAGCTATGTGATATTATTTTTTTTTTGGTACATCGGTTGCCCACACTACTCTCGCATGAGCACAGCCAGCTACATTACTAGCAAAAAGACTACACAAAAACAAAAGAATAGAAGGCTGTTGGGTCCAAAGAAAATCTCCATAATGATAAATAACAAATGAGGCAACCCAATTAGCAGCTTGGTTCACCTCTCAAAAGACATGCTTAACCTGAGCAACACGGCACTCCTGCAGCATACATCGTATGTTGCCTAGGAGCGGGTGCTCAGCCTTCTCCTGCCCCTCCTCTCGTAAGTGCTCAGTCAATAAGACTGGATCTCCCTCCAGAATGATACAACCAGCCTCTAGTATATGTCTCACGTATGAGAGTCCCTTCCATGCAGCCCTGAGCTTCGCCCTAAAAGCTGAAGCCTCAAAGAAACGCGATCGTGGAGATGGCCCGAGGCCTCCCACGGCCCACGGTGGAGCCTATTTGGTGTCAAGAGGAAACCGTTTTCTATTTCGTTGATTATTATAGACGGAAGTGGATGAGTGGGCAGGTTGTTTTATGGCCGAGTGGAGCCAAACCTTTGGACTAGGATTTTGATTCGGTCGCTTGCTTGATACTTTAATTGTCCTCCGGCGAATAATGAAATATTATGGCATAAATAAAACGACGCACGCACCCACTCCCATGGAAGATGGGATTCTAACCTCCCTCTGGTTTCTTGAGATAACAAATCTTGCAAAAAAAGGCATATGGGATTTGAAGCCAAGTAATTGTGGCGGAAATCTCCTGACTTCATTTTGAAGAAAATAATTGCGTTATCCTTAAAAATAATAGAAGTCCTTACCTTTTTTTCATAATCTGGGTCCAATTGTATTTTGTCTAGTACTATAACTGAGATGCCACACGTCAGGTCCTATCCTGAGTAGGGCTATCTAATTTTTTTGGTTCTTTTGTTTTTTTTTAAGTTTTTCATGATGGTCATTCATACACTTGAGAACCAATATGCTGACGAGATAAACCGACCAATAAAAACTTGCTACCTAGCTGTAGATTAACCATTCAAAGCTTGCTATGTGGTCGACCCAAAGGGCACATGAAGAGTCCTTATTTTAAACTCTCCCTCTAGGTGGGAACAATTTGGCCTAATTGTTTCCTAACGAAGTGACACCCAAGCAAATCCCGATGATCGAGAAGGATGGGTGTGATTCACGGATGAGATACACAGTTTGCTACTTTATCAACCAGCATATAGCTTTGAATTACTCGATGGCAGGCTCTCGCTCTTACCTATATATTGCGTTCCCACGAGTCTTTCAGGTAACTTTTCTTTCAACACACTTCGCTTCCTCTCTGCTCTTCTTAGGCCTCCTCCCATTCTCTGAGAGTCTTATTTGACTTAAGCATTGAATTACTTCTTTATTATTGTTGTTCATGTCAAAGCCAGCATATTGACCCTAGTGTGATTTTGATATTTACAAAGCCATTGAGGTCATATTGTTGTACTAATGCTTTTAAATTAAGTATTTCAGATGATTAGTATATATGTGTTTAAGGAAGAAAGAATTGAAATGTTCTTGATAAGCTTTGTTGTTCAATTAGAAGAACTTGCAAGAACTCAACAAAAGTGTAATTCTATCTTTTCCGAGATTAAAGAGATAAAAAATTCATGTGCCAAGGATCCTAAATGAAAAAAAATAATTTGCTATGATTCTAGTTTAAGAAGTTCAGTTATAAGAATCTGTGTTAAGAGTCAACCCAAGAGTTTCTGGCATGGATTCGAGTTGACCCCACCAACCCTAGCATGATTTGGCACTTGGCACAGGTTTCAAGTTGACCCCAAAAAATTTGGAGCCAACCCCCACATGCCATGAACACTGGCACGAATTCGAGTCGACCCGACCAAAAGTTCGAGTTGACCCTACCAGTCATGACAGAAAGATTGTTTTTCTGCAACCACTGATCGAGCCGACTCCAGATCTGCTCGAGTCAAACCCAGCTTGTCTGACAGCCTAATGGCTAGTTACGCAGAAGCTTTTTTTAAGGCTCCAATGCTATAAACGGTTATTTTCTTCAATCCAACGGCTAGTAACAACTATTTAGAGGTTGGAGAGGTATTTAAGAGCCACTATTCATCTGGGAGAAAAATCTTTTGGAATATTAAGTGTGCATTCAAGAGAAAAAGCTTGCAAACCAAGAGTTTATTCATTGCTTCAGTTAAGGCCAAAAAGAAGAGTGTTGAGCAAAGATTCCAAGTGCATTTAAGAGCTCAACCAATCCATTAAAGCGTGAAGCAATCTCAGCAAGGAAGAAAAGCAAAGCGCCTTCAAGCGACATCATTCTTTTCCTTCCTCTTTAAAGCATAATAGTTTTGTTTGCTCATTTAAAGAGTTTTAAATTTCTGAACTATTTATTATATTTATAAGGGTTGTTGGTGAGCCAGAAAAACCAACAGTTAGAGTTTTGTTGGTGAGCCCAGAAAACCAACAGTTTGGGTTTTGTTGGTGAGCTTGGAAAACCAACAGTGTGGATTTTTGGATTGTGAGCCTGGTAAAACAATCTAGCTGTAATCCGCGGGATTAATTGATTATAGTGAATTCCTAAGATATTCTTGGGGAGTGGACGTAGGTGCCTTAGAGTGCACCGAACCACTATATTTGTTAGTTTTTGGATTGTGTTCTTTTATGTACCTTGCTTTACTTACCTTCTTGCATTGTGTAGTTGCTCTAGTTTATTCTTGCTTGTTTACTTGAGATTGCCTAGAGTTTATATTAATTCGCTTACACTGCATTTACACCTTTCACTGCATTTACACCTTTTACATAGGTTAAATTATGCACATATCTATAAGAAAATTTAGGATCATAAATTTTAGAAAAACCAATTCACCCCCCCCCCCCCCCCTCCCCTTTCTTTGGGTTGTCACCTTGGGCAACACAGTGTCGGAGCGTCAGTTGAAGCTGTTCCTCTGCCATCCAACACCAACTCGTAGGTGTTGAGCGTTGGGATCATCGCCGATTGAATGCAGCGTCCATCGAACCGTTGCTGCAGAGACATACAACGACCCATCCGATCTCTCCGATCCAGATGGTACAAGCCTAGTTCTCCAATGACCCTGTTAACTCGGCGTCTAGGTCGGCCCGATTCCCAGTAGCAACAGACATCGCAATCATGCCTTCATTACTATTGAGTGTGGTGACCACAATAGTCATGCCTTCATTACCGTCCCTTATGATGATCCCGACTTCACGCTTTTACATTGTCGAGTATGAGGATCACCCATAACCAATGTCATATTTGATTTAGTTTGGTATGACATGCAAGGTTTTAAGGAGACGCATACGCATCTGTTCAAGTGACAGAATAATGTTTGCCATGAGGGGATAGACAGAGACGTGGTCATGGGAAATTCGTGAGTTGAATTGGAATTAAATATAATTTTGTGGCTATGACCACGGTGGAGTGGCTTTTTTATAAGGAAATGACAATTAGAGTAGAAGTGTTTCGACCATGACGCCTTTATTGCAAGTATTTATGCCGGTCTTTACTTTCTCCTTTCGTGTCTTTTTCCGTCTCATCTCGACAACCAGTTGATAGCCGTGCAGGTGCCACATAGACAAGGCTATGGAGTAGGATTGGTTGGAGTTTCGTAATCCCTGCAAGGCCGAATGAGGGGTAAAGACGCAAGCTAAAGGATGCTAGCTTTATTTCAAGGATGATGGGATCTTAGGCTAGTTTATAAAGTTGTGAGTTGAAACTACCGAAACTAGTGAAGGAACCAACACCTACTGGCTATTTAATAAATTCATGATTGTGTTGTATAAATAATAAAATATAATCCACAGGAAAGGCTCTTTTTCTTGCCAATCAAACAACTAGTCCACCTTTTATCTTTATGTTTAAGTTACCTTTACTTTTTGTCTTTTAAATTTAATTTAAATTTCTTACTTTTAGCTTCTGAGTGGAACTCTAGTTGATCAATAGTAACAAAGTAACTCACTTGTAACCTAGGCTACGCCCTACTTTTCTTCGTCTAAGTTGGTGTAATGATAACAAAAGTCCTTCGAGATCAAAAATTCTGAACTTGTATAATAACCAGACCAAGCAACAAAAATTTTTCATCCCTCTCTGGATCCCCGTGGGAAGGGAGAAAGAAACTGCAAACAACGTTGGAAGTCGAAACATTTACGTTCTCTCTTTCCCTTGCCGTATAATAAATGGTGGGTACAATCCCATCAGACATTTGAAACGGGAAAAAATACGGGAGAAAACGCTTTGGAAGCGTGGTGCTGGCCGAGCAACTTAATATATAAATAATCTTATTATTCTAACTCTTGTAAGTTACTCTAATCCGCCGCATCATATGTAAACAAATTAACTATGTGTATGAACATCAGGATCCACCCAATTATTTTCTTTGAAACCTTTTAAGAAAGAGGGCAAGAGAATCTAGATAATTTCATGAGTCCTGCTTCTCTCTCTCTCTCTCTCTGTCCATTCTTGAATTTCTGTTTTTCTATGTAAATATATAGGGAATGGACGAATGGTTATCCATTTTACTTTTATTAATGGAGAGAAGTTCTCATCCAATGTGATATGAAGACATGAAGTCCCCGCTCGTCACGTGTACTCGGAAAGAGCTTGTATAGTTGTCTCCTGAAACATTATTTGCATATAATACAAATTTGACCATCAAATGATTTCTTTTGATATTGTTGTTAAACGTTATCTCAAATCTCATCTTGATTCTTTTTTTTCTTTTTTTTTTTAGATAAGGCGGACGAGTCATACATGCCTAGTATGAATATATCCAATAAAGCTAGAAAATAAAATGTTGCTCAACACGATCAGAACAACTAAAGAGTTGGTCCAGAAAATTTCTCCATAGTGCTCTGTCACAAAAGAGGCAACCTAGTTCGCCAAACAGTTTACTTCGCGGAAGACATGCCTCGCCACCCAAAAAACACATGCCCTCGTACTCCTCCAAATATTAAGTAGGAACGGATGGACAACACCGAACACTCTAAATCCTCCTCAAAACCTCACCAACGATTGCTTCTAATAGTTTGCCTCACCAAAACCCACTAGCGAATGCTAAAATACGTGATAAATCATTTGAATTGACAAGTCATATATCGTAAAAAAACATGGTCGCACAATATTTTGACTATTTATTTTTTTTTTGCATCTACTTAATGCATAAGTTATAGATTACTAAAATATATATTTTTTATTTTTAAATATATTTTTAGTAGAATAGGTCATGAACAATATTGAGGAGTTTTAATTTGATCACCCCATCATTGCTTTTAGAATCTAGAGAAGTAAATACTCTCTCGTCCAGAGGAGTAAAATCTATCTCATACACGTATTCACTCTTCATTACCTCTCTTAAAATGGAATATGATATTTCAAAAATTGACCAAAATAAAAAAGTATAAAAACATTCTTTATTTTAGTCAATCTGGTGACAAGATAGGCCCTTTTTAGCATTTTTTTTCCCCAGAAGAGAATCATATTATGAGCAATGTACCAATGAAGAGGCAATAGTAGTCTTATTAACCATTACAGAGGTGATGATAATCATGGAAGTTTTAATGATTGTGAATTCGTCATTCGGTAACGGCACTCCTAGTTTAATTTATCATTCTTCCTTTCTCTTAGGGCATGTTTAGACATCAGAATAACTTATCCAGCGACTAAATGCCCTTGTGAAAGAAAAAAAAAAAACTTTTGGAGGAAAGCAAGTTGTTATTGGAGTTGCACCAAATTGAACAATTGAGGATTATATTATTTAGCTATGAGATAAATTTTATTCTTAACCAGATGAGTCCATAACTAAACGCAGCTATCCATAACTTACATGTATGGCATGTGGATGAGCCCTAACCAGATGAGTCTCCATCCATTATATGTATGGCATACCCATTTCAGGTGCATCCAATCCGCGCCTTCTCATTGGCATGTGGATGATGGCCCATTTGGTCCCATTTGTCCCTAAATAGGCGTAAAGGTTTTGCTAGACATGATTATACAAGATATTGCAGGTTTTTGACAACAAACCTCTCTAGACCTAAGCATTCAAAGAGAAAATTGATAACAAAAAATGTCTTCACTGTATACAATTTTTGGATGATAAGCATGTGATGATCGATTTTCAGAAAGAGAAGAAGAATTATGACCAGATCATTGTGGTTGAGTATTATAGAGTCCTATATGATGTTAAAATCCAAATCAAAAGCTCAAGCTAGTAGGTGGATGAGTCCATAACTATCCATTCGAAGTGGAATCTTTCAAAATTATGTCAAAATTTTATTGTGTTAAAATCCAACCTATACAATGCTAAAATCCAAACCAAAAGGAAAGGGGGATGGAACTCTTAAAGTGGTTACGATTTAGTTTTTGGTATTACGGTCTGCTATACCATGTTACATTCCAACTTAAAAGCCAAAGCTAGTAGATGGATGCACCAATCACTCTGTCTCAATATCCGATTGTTACCACTCTCTCCATACATGTTAAAATCCAACTCAAAAGGAAATAGGGATGGAACCCTCAGAGGAGGATTGGCGGGTAAGAAGAACCGTAGTCCATAGGCCATGATGCTATGTTAAAATCCAAACCAAGACTTGGGCAAGTCCATGAGTAGTTAAACATCACTATAGGTCCCTACCACATTGTGGGATTATTCCTCAAAAGTTTTGTTGTTGTTTTGCGTAAAAAAAGAAAAAAAAAGATCGTATGGTACGCGCACCATATGATTTTTGTTCGGTGGGTTGGGCATTGACAATCGTGAAGTGGGAACGTGTGAACGTGTGAATGAGATATTTTTAGAGAAGTGGGAACGGGAGAGAACCTCAGGAGACTCGTCACACCGAACAAAAATCATATGGTGCATATACCATACGATCTAGTATAGTACGCACTCCTATTTCGACCACGTCCAAGCATGGTATGCGAATCTAAAAAAAAAATGGAAGTCCCCACACCCGGCCTTGAGTCCCTGCAGCGCCCCACATTTCTAAATGCCCCCCACCCTCTCAATTCCCAAAATACCAAACCCACACTAACCCCCATATTTTCCCTTTCCAAAATGCACCCGTTACCATTTTCTCCTTTATTTAAACCAGCATCTCCTCCCATCCCTTCCTCTGTTCCAATTAGGAAAAATAATTATACCACCGTATCCTCTTTATTTCTCGTGTCCCTATATCAAGAAGAGAAACTATTCATATACTCTTTGTTCTTCGTCAAGCTTTTCCTTCTATCCAATTCTTCATCAAGCCATCTCTCCAACCCATCTCTCCCATCCTTCTCTCCTCGAGTTCCTTTCTCCTTCAAATTTCTTTTTTTAAGATCTTTGTATCTAAGAGTTCATAGAATCTGAGGAATGGTATGTAAATAATTTTTTATGTCAAAAAAAAGTAAAAAGTTTTTTTTATCATTTTGTTAATTTTTTTCTTCTCTTCTTTTCACAAATTATGCTAGGAAAAAGCTGGAAAAGTACTCAAGAGATGAGATTTCAAGTTCTAGTACAAGTCTCATTCGGGAGACCGAGCTCTCCTCACCAAAAGCTATGGTATTAGTTTAAATATATTTCTATGTTTCATCTCTTATTTGCCATGCAAAATTATATTACTTTATATATGCCGATATCCGCATATTACGATGTACATATGCTAGTACATATAACATATTCAAATAATACATACTTATACCTAGTTGAAAAAATATTAAAAGAATAACTCATGTATAATTTTTTAGATATAGATATAATATTAGTTAAATTCACTATAATTATTGATGTACTACTTTTGAATGCATTACCATAGTTATTTTTTATCTTGAAGAACATGACATATTATTTTTTCTGTATTATTTGATGTTGATAGATATCTATTCAAGATGAAAATTCATTGCAAAAGATAGTTGTTGGTTCAGATTCAAACCCAAAAGTTGGTATGTTGTTTACTTCAAAAGAAGAAGCATATGAATTTTATAACTCATATGCGAAAAGAGTTGGTTTTAGTGTTCGCAAGGGTCACCGTAGAATCAGAAAGGATGGAAGCATACAGAGTAGAAAATTTTTGTGCAATAAAGAAGGTACTCGTGGTTCTCATTCTACACATATAACTAAGAAACCACGAGCGATCGAGAGAACTAATTGCATGGCTTGTGTTGAATTCAAAATTGATCGTAAAAATTTATGGGTTGTGAGTAAAATTATCATTGATCATAATCATTCTCTAACAAGTCCTGACAAGGCATATATGCTAAGGTCGCATCGCAAACTACTTCATGTTCATATGATGGTTATTGATCAGATGGAAAAAACTGGAGTGAATCCTTCACAAGCTTACAATTTTTTTGCCGAAGGATCCCAAGGTGTTGAACATGTCGGCTTTACAAGAGTTGATTACTCTAACTATTTGCATACAAAGAGAACGAGACTACTTAACGTTGGAGATGTACAAATTCTCTTGGATTATTTGAAGAGTTGGCGGTCAGAAGATCCTTCATTTTATTATGCTATACAGGTCGATGAAATAGGGCAATTGGCTAATTTCTTTTGGGCAGATGGGAGATCAATTATGGATTATGCATATTTTGGGGATGTGGTTTTATTTGATACTACTTTTAAGACAAATAAATATGAAATGCCCTTTGCTGCACTTCTTGGTATTAATCATCATAAGCGAACGATTATGTTTGGGGCAGCTTTATTATTTGATGAAACAATTGATTCATTTGTTTGGTTGTTTAAAACGTTTTTAGCTGCCATGTCAGAAAAACAACCTAAAACAGTCTTCACAGATCAATGTGCCGCCATGTCTAGGGCGATCAAAATAGCCCTACCCAATACATGCCACCGTCTATATTTATGGTATATATTTCAAAATGCTGCAAAAAATCTTTCTCATATATATTCTAGTCATTCTGGATTTCAAGTCGAGTTCAAAGCTTGCATATATGAATGTCGTACTGTGGAGTATTTTCAATCACAGTGGAAAAGCTTAGTTAAAAAATATAAACTCGAGGAAAATCGATGGATGAATGAATTGTATGAATTACGTGAGAAATGGGCTTCAGTATATCGTCGAGAGTCCTTTTGTGTTGATATGACAACGACACAACGAAGTGAGAGTATGAATGGTCACTTCAAAAGCTTCTTTTGCAAAAAATTATCTCTTTCAATGTTTATAGAAAGGTATCAGAAAGCAGTAGATATATATCGAGAGAAGGAATTGTATGAAGATTTTAAATCAAAATAAACAAAACCAGTTGTTTATGTTCGCGGACTGCCTATGTTACTTGAAGCAGCTGAAAAATATACAAGACATGTTTATAGTGATTTCGAAGAGGAGTTCAAGAGCCAACTTGCATGTCTTGTGAATGTACAGGATGTGAGGGTGGCAAATATACTTATAAGATTACTCCATCAGATAGTTGTTATCCTGGTTTTGTTGAATTTAATTCGCTTGATATCTCAGTTAAATGTAGTTGTTTAAAATTTGAGAATATGGGCATTTTATGTTTGCATGCACTGAAGGTTCTTCATCATAATAATGTTCTTTATTGGCCATCTAAATATATACTAAAACGAAGGACTAAGTATACAAAAGATGGAGCATTCTCAAACAGTCATCAACCAAGGGTCCATTTAGATGGCAAGGAAACATTAACTTCTTATTATACCAAAGTATGTCAAAAGGCAATCACTGTTGCAGTCAAAGGTGCTATTTCAAGTGATATTTTAAATATTATAGAAAATAAACTTGATAAATTGACTACGAAGGTCGAAGGAATGGTACATCAAATGAACATAAATAATATTGACAATGGAAAAAAAAAGAATGTTGTATCAGAAATATGTAATATGGAGATACCTAGCAATCATATAACAATCAAGCCCCCATCTATTAAGAAAAGTCCAACCACTAAAAGGATGAAGAGTGCACTTGAGAAAAGAAAGAAAAAGAATAGAGAAGCTACATCGAAAGGAGATACAAGTAAGTGCTGCTAATTGATAATCTATGAATTATAATATCTACTGGAGCTCATCAAGTTTTTATTGCATTGCAGGTAATTGATCGGAAAGAGTTTGCCGCTTGGATTATGCGTACCCTTTTTTGTTCATTAGAAACTTTTAGTTGTAAACATCTCTTCATTTTTGGCACTTTTGTTTGCATTAATTGGAGATGAATGTACCATTCAATCATTGAAAATCTCTCTCTCTCTCTCTCTTGGTGTTATCCTTTGGAACCAATGCCCAAGAGGAAGGGATGGGAGGAGATGCTGGTTTAAATAGAGGAGAAAATGGTAACGGGGTGCATTTTGGGAAGGAAAAATATGGGGGCTGCAGGGACTCGAGGCGGAGTGTAGGGACTTCCGTTTTTTTTTTTGAGATTCGCGTACCATGCTTGAACGTGGCCGAAATAGGAGCGCGTACCATACGATCTAGTATGGTACGCGCACCATATGATTTTTGTTCCAACCCACCCCAACGATTAACAAATAACTCCTGCCTCGCCAACCGCCATCAGAAAGAAAAATTTATCAAAAGATAGATACGGTGCTTGTAGATCCGGTAGTTGGTAAGTAGCTCCTTATATCATTGTTCTTCCAGGTAATGGTTCGTATTGCAATGGTTGATCTTATTCCGCGGTCTAAACTATTGGATCACAATTTGCACATATTTCAAAGTAGTTTTCTTTTTTTTTATCTATCTGTCTGTACTTTAAAGCAGCTATTGCGTAATTTAATGGTTCACGTTGCAAAAGACGATGAACTTTTTTTGTTAGCTCAAAAGATTGAAACGAGCTCCAATCGAATGAGAGCTAAGACTTTTTTTTTTTAAGTTTGATCACATGAACGTGATTTGGCTTGGTGGATTAGGCCGTATCCCATTATGTGGCCGTGCCGTTCCCACTACCAGGGTATTTTCTCCATCTTTATAAACCCCTCTCACAGACTATCACGCAGCACCAGAGGAATTATTAGAGCCCTCACTGTAATCCCATCATGAGGTTCTCCGTGAATAAGCTGGCTCCGGCGCTGGTTGCTCCCTCCGAGCCAACGCCATCAGGCAATCTCCCCCTCTCCTCCATCGACCGAACGACGGCGGTAAGAGTCATCGTCGACTTGATATACTGGTGTTCGAACATGGCGAAGAGCCGGCGAAGGTTATAAGGGAAGCCTTGTCCAAGGCCTTGGTCCCCTATTACCCTATCGCCGGCCGGATCGTCGAGCCTAGCCCGGGGGAGCCGAAGGTGGCTTGCACTCGGAATGGTGTATGGTTTGTGGAGGCATCGGCGAATTTTGGCCTCAAAGATGTTAACAACCTCGAACGCCCTCTCATGATCCCCAAGGAAGAGCTCCTTCCATGTCCTCCTCCTGACGTAAACCCAGGGGATGCGATTCTGATGATGCAGGTATATATATGCTTCTTTGGCCGATATATCATTATATCTTGGTATTCATGAAGTTATATTGAGAAAATCACAATCGTAAGACTTCATTTTAGAAAGATAGTTTTTTAGATTTTTTAGTTTCGTGTAAGTATCTAAAATTTTTTCGACGAATAACTGATGTAGGACCAAATACATACCCACACGGATCCTCACAAAAATTAATATTTAAGATAGCATTCAGCACAACACTTCAGTTGTTTTTTGCTTTTAATTTGACTATATATTTTGAAAGCAACAAATCTTTACTGCCAGAGGCTCTAAGAGTTTTACAAACACGTTGCTGATTCCATTTCATCTTTCTTCATGGGCGATTGAAAATTAAAATAGAAAACCAAAAGCGTTACCAAAAAGGAAGGTTTATCTTATCGATGTGGTATTTGTGAAGCCGGGAAAATGACTTGAAATAATGGATTTGTCTCTTAGTTGGACTAGAGTTGAGCAAATTATGTTAATTATATCTAGGAACAGGGATAACTTAGTTTATCTTCTTCTGGTATTTACATGACTCGAGCAACCGAGATTTGTTTGTTAAGCTAGAGCTGATTCCATTACGTCAACCAAATCTAGGAATAGGAGCAACTTTTTGGTTTGGATTGTGGACTTCCCGTTCTTTTGTGCTGGTGGGTTGGTGTGGCTCAGGACAAGGGCGGATCTTTCGCACGAAAGAAACATTCACCTTCCTTCCACCGTTGGATCATCAGCTGCTCGCTTTTGAGATCTGTGACAAGGGGGATCCAATGGTGGTATCTTTCGAACGAAGGCTAATCTTCTTTTTGCGAAAGATGGAACACGGTTATGTGGGGCCTGGGGGGTTGGTGGGTGTCCAAGGCAGGGGCGTTGGTCCTAAGTTGCCTTCAGAGCTATTCCTTCAAAAAATCAAAAAGGGGAAGTTGCCTTTAGACCTTTTGATTTCTCTTTCGAACTTTACTGCCAAAAAGCTAAAACTACGTGGTGTATGAAAGTGCCGACGCTTCACTTTGCCTGGGGGCACGCACAGATTGGGATGGTACGTTACAGGGACACGTGGTTAATGCATGCATCTTCATGTGGCCAGTTCAGCTGAACAAGACATATGAGACGGGCGCTGAAGAAAAAAAATGTTGGATAAGTTTCCTATTTTTTATTTTTTCCAATGTCTATTTTTTTAAAAAAAATACTGTTAGGATTCTCGGTCCTCTAAATAAAAAAATACAGGATTCTCTTTCTCGCTCATCTTCAGAAGATGCTTTTTACCGATACATACTATATTATCTGATGATACGCATCATATTGTCGGACGTTACACATCAAAAAATTTAATCATCGAGCGAATTAATACATGCCTCTAGATAAATCGATATAAAACTTTCAGAAGATAGTGTTCGCCAGTACAGACTACACCCCATATTTTCTTCTCTGATGCTCGTCCTATATGATTTTTGTTCGTCTAATATAGCTACATGTGGATGTCTCCATGTCATGTACATTGTACCATCATTGGAACCTGCCCCATATAAGTTTTGTCTCTCAAAAAAAAATATTGTTAATAATTATTTCTACATTTTTCATGAATGTGATGGTGCCTGAGCCAACACTTGTTTAATTACATATTAGGAATTTAATCAATAATTACATGGTCTATATATACTCGGCGGCAGAGCTAGTGCATGATGAAGATAAAGTTCGTTCAAATTCTCATCAGCACGCGTTTCTTTAAATTCAGGTCACGAAATTCCCATGTGGAGGATTCGTTGTTGGCATCCGCTTCAGTCACACAGTCCTCGATGGCCTCGGAGCATCCCAATTCCTGAAAGCAGTCGCAGAGATGGCCACAGGCCTTCCAAAGCCAGCAGTCGCACCCGTTTGGTGCAGGGAAGCCATACCGGATCCGCCCAAGCGGCCGCAAGGAGAACCACCATCCTTCAACGCCTTCCTCTTCGAGAACTCGATAATAGATCTCTCTCTTGACAGCATCAACCATGTGAGGGACGAGTTCATCAAAGAGACCGGCCACAAGTGTTCCATCTTCGATGTCGTCACCGCAATGATCTGGCGAGGCCGTACGCGAGCGATCGGTTTGGAGCCTCATGACGAGGTTCGCCTTGGCTTCGCCGCGAATGTCCGGCACTTGCTGCACGAGGTGCTGCCCCAAGGAGGAGGTTTCTATGGGAACTGCGTGTTCCCCGTGGGAATCACGTCGACCAGTGGGAAGATCAAGCATGCATCGCTCGTTGAGGTGGTGAGTTTAATCAGAGAGGCTAAAGAGAGCCTGCCCACCAAATTCTCGGAGTGGTTGGTGGGGGACCCCAAGGGGGACGCGTATAGAGTGCCGATGGACTACGGGACGCTGGTGGTGTCGGATTGGAGCCGAGTGGGATTCTCCGAGGTGGACTTTGGGTGGGGAGAGCCAATCCACGTTTCTCCTTTGAACGACGATTGCAACATGGTGGCTTCGTGCATCTACCTCAAGCCGCCCAAAACCAAGCAGGGGGTGCGGTTGATGACGCGCTGCGTCGTCAGGGAGCGCCTGGCAGCCTTTGACGACCTAATGATGAAGTTGGCCTAACAAATCCATCAATCCTTATGACTTTGGATTGAAAGAAATAAATAGAGCTGCCCTTAAGAATTAATACGGGTGCCATCCGGCAGTGCCCGTTTAATTCGTTTGACGAATTAAGTATCCTTAGAAAGTAACTGGTACTTCTCTCTACTTTTGATGATAGATTATTGTTGTGCAAGTAAGGGTTTGTCGGAATGTAATGGTTGGTTATATTCGTTGTGCACCGTAGAGTATCCATTCTGTCCGCAATTTTTTTCTTCTTCGTTCATTCTTTACCTTTTAAATTTATTATAGTCATTGTTAGGCTCTACAAGTTAGGTTTAGATGAAAATAGTCTTGACAAGGACAAGTGTGAAGGTGCGATGCACGGCTGCCTCCGGGATTTTTATCCCTGTTTCAGGGTCTTCCCCATGCGGGGGTTTTAAACCTGGAACTATTTTGATGGCGACGGACAATTTTTCTTTAGAAAATAGGAAAAAATAACGAATTCAAGCATTTTTCCCCTTCCTCGATGCCGAGAATCCGTGAAATGTTTCAGAGGGTTGAATCTTTTGTCCACCAAATTCCCTGCTTCTCGACATCATGCATGATATATTAATTTACTAGGAGACAATAGCTCACATGGCCATGATGGTATAACCACTGTTTGGAACCCTCTGACCCAGCTCGGCCCGCTATTGGGTTACCTACCGCGGGGGGGGGTCCAAACTGACCACAAAATCTCTGCCCAAATTGGAAAACCACATATTCTCGGAAATCGATGCCTAATCATATATATTTGCAGTTTCTTAGCGCTGATCAACCTTATTCAAGCTATGAACGACTGTGAACCTTTGCCCTTAACGACCTGATGCCTTGTCACCATGCAGAATTGTCGCTAGTAGTAGCACTCTGAAAAGAAGTAGCTTGGGGCAGAGTTACGAGCTGCCTGGGTGGGTCTTCGATATGCACGGATGGTGCTGCAGGCCAGTTCGATCATTCTGGAGGGCGACTCGGCCACGGTTATCAGATGGATTCAGAGGAGGTCGAAAGCCGAGAGCATGGACCACCCTTTGATCCGGGATATAGGGATGATGATAAGAGATAGGGGGCCTTCCAATCCAAACATGTATTTAGAGAAGCCAATGGAGCGGCTGACTGGATGGCTGCCTACGCGGTCCACCACTCAGGGTACACTTTTTGGTTAGAGGATGAGGAGCTGCCACTGGCACTCCGCGAGCTGTTGTATTTTGATTTTGTTAGGTGTATTCGTACACGCACTGTATGAAGTATCTGTCTAAAAAAAAAAAAGAAAAAAAAAAGAAAGAAAGAAAAGAAGAAAAGAAAAGAAAGCAGCAGCTTTCAAATTTATGCCGGCCAAGAAGCCCAACTGCATCACGTGACCAGCACTTGTATTCAGCAGACATCACCATGCCAATGTGGCACCGGCTGGCACGTCATTATTTGACTAATCTATTGTTTAGTGGACCACGCCCTGTAAACAACACCAATGCCTCCTGCAATATGGCCCAAGAAATATTGTGGGGTTGAGTGGCAGCCCATATTATTACTCTTTAAAAAATGAAATTCCAAAGAATATACAAAACTAAATACACAAAACCAGATTACAAATTGACAAAATAAGAAAACATAAAATTATAGATATGGATAACAGAAAATAGGAACAAATTAAATAATAAATATATATATAAAATTGAAGTTAATAATTTTAAAAAATGGCACAGGTATCACTCACAAAATTAGTTTTCTGGATTGACATGCTATCCACGTGGCATCTCATCATTTAACCCCTCATTTGATAGCATCAGCCTCTTCGTACAGGACTCGTATCAATTTAATACCGAAACATCCAAAACAAATTAAAATACAACAAGTCATGAAGTGCCCGAGACATCTCCTCTTCGTATGTCCAAAGAACTCTATGATGATTTACAACAGAGCAGGCCATCCACAGTCGACAACTTTGTTGGCCTCCTAAAAATATGCTCCGCACTGAAGACTACCCCAAATACCTCGAAGCAGGGAGTGGTGACCTTCGATAGCACCAGAGCACTTCTAGATCCAACCGACTATAGTGGCCGAGTTACTTCCAAGTAGAATGGCACTGGCCTGCGGCACACATCAAGTATGATAGAGACCGGCCCAAGTAGCAGATCTCAGCTCCATCCCTAGAATCAAGATATCAAAAGCTGGCTCTCTCTGACCGTCACTACTCTAAAGTTCGGGTCCCTAATCACAAAGCTTGCACTGCCCTCCTACCATCGTCCAGCAATTCCCTCAACCAAGTGACATGAGCAACTCTTTACACGAGTTTTGAGTGACAATGGCATCCAAAAAATAAAAGAAAAAAGAATTTCCAAGCAAATATATAAAGCTATTTTGCAAAACTAAATTGAAAAATTAAGAACTGAGTACATACAAAATAATGATAGAAACAAAAGAAAACACAACACGAGAAAAAACATAACAAAACTGAATTTGTCCAAGTGAACGAAAACATGGAATCAGAAAATAGAAACAACACTGAATAAAAGAAAAAAAATACAAAACTCAACATGCAACATGAAAATTGTTATAGGATGCCATTTTCAAACAAAAAATGCCCTGGGTTGGCATGGTACCGACATGGTACATTGTTATTTGACCTATCTCTCATGAATTGCACCAGCCCCAGGGACCTTTTGTGCAATCAATCGGCAACTCAAAGCATTACTTTCAAAAAAGAAAAAGAAATCATAAACTTGATTACAAAACTAAAATAGAAAATAAAAACAAACTGGAAAACTGAATATATAGAAAAAAGGTAAGAAGTTAACAAGATATAGAAAAGTTAGAATACAAAACTGAATCACATGCCACGACTCAACACACCAATCCCCTCTCCCATGCAGGATGAGGAATTGGTGTTTAATTAAGCTGGCATCCATAGCATTGCTCTTCCAAAAAAAAATATAAAATGAAATTTCAAGGAAATATATAAAACCAGAATATAAAACTAGACAAAAAATAAAAAAAGGCCAAAAATAAACAGAAAAGAGAAACAAAGTAGAACAAAAAAGAAAAAGAAAATGAAAAGAGATAACAGCAGCACCAACGTGCCACACTTACATGTGATTAAGCAGCCTGCCACTGAAAAAATAAAAAACGAGAGATATATACAAAACCAGATTACGGAACATAACACGAAAAAGAAATAAGAGAAACCAAAAACTGAACATATAGAACAACTATTAGAAATAAAAGAAAATAAAACTAACTTATGAAAGTAAAAGATGACAAAATAAATAGAAAATACAAAAGAAACAAAATAAAAAGAAAGAGCAAAACTGAAGTTATAAAAAGAGAGCTGCGCCAGGGTGCCATTTAAGGATAGAAAAAGTTTTCCAAGTGCCAAAATGGCATATCATGGCACGTCATTATTTGATCAACCCCTCAAAAATTGCATCGGCCTCCCAGAATTGCGCCGATTTCCCTTCAACATTTGGCATGAGAAACTTCTTCTATAAGTTGACAAACACCCAAAGCATTCCTATGAAAAATTGGATTTGTTTGTATGCAAAAATTAGATGATAAAAGTAACAAAACTAAAAATGTAAGATAATAAAACAAAAAAAAATGCAGAGTATATAAGAAAATAAAAACAAAATGAATCAAGAAAAAGAAAGCAGAATTTACAAAAGAATAAAAATGGAAAATAAAAAGAATGAAAAGAAAATAAATAACTAAACTTTGGAAGTAAAAAAATCTATAGGGCACCATTTTTCACAGAGTTCCCATGCCAACATATAATAGTTATGGCACATCTTTAATTGACCGACCTCACAAAAATTGAACCAATCACCTCTGCAACCTGGCCCAAGAAACTTTTCATGTGACAAAAAAGTGTCAATATAGCATTGATCTTTAAAAAATAAAAATAAAATGATATTTCAATTAAGTATATGAAACCAAAATCAACAAAACTCAGTTTACGGAACTAAATAGCAAAAATAGGAAAAATAAACCAAAAACTGAATATACAGAAATGGATGATAAAAATAAAGAGAAAATAAACTAGAAAAACTAAACATACAAAACAGCAGCAAAGAACAAAAAAGTAAAAATAATTACATAAATATAAAATTAGAAACAAAATATACTGAAACAATAAAAAAAGTAGAAATGCAAAACAATAAAAACAACTGAGATAATATATATATATATATATATATATATATATATATATATATATATATATATATATATATATATATATATATATATATATATATATATATATATATATATATATATATATATATATATATATATATATATATTAGATAAGAGAAAGCTCAAATAAACAAAAATATACAAAACCGAGAAAATAGATACATAATGAAATAGAAAATGAAGTTAGCGATGCAAAATAAAAATATACATACAAAATATAGATACATGACTCCATCCTGCTATTGTTTTTCGTCACTCGTCCAAAAACACATCATTCTGGTAAAAGAAGAGCAAGGAGCGGAATTACTCAACAATGAGATTTCTAGTAAAGATTGAACGGTAGTGAAATTATCATATCTTGTTCCAAAATTATCTTTTAACTTGTTGTCTATTGGTCAACTTGTGGAGCATAGCCTTAAAGTAACTTTTACTGCCAACGGTTGTGATGTGCGGGCTCAGAAGATGGATTAGCTCATTGGGACCGGGCATAAAGTTGGACGTCTGTTTGAGCTCACATCATTACATGTACCTACCTCTAGTCCTATTCCATCAGTTGCTGCTATATCCTCGAGTCTCTGGCATTCTCGTTTGGGGTATGCTTCTTTGCCTCGTGTTCAGTATTTGGTGGCCTCGAGTGGCCGTTTGGAAGAAGTTAACTTTCAACCTTTTGATTGTGCCTCTTGTCAATTAGAAAAATAAAATGCTTTGTCCTTTAATAGAAGTGTTTCTCTCTCCACTGCACCTTTTGATTTGATACACTCTGATATTTGGGGATCTGCTCCTATTACGAATAAGGGAGGATCACGATATTTTGTGATATTTATTGATGACTACTCGCGGTATACATGGCTCTATCTTTTACGTGACCGTTCTGAGTTGCTTAACATTTTTCATGATTTTCAACAGATGATTAAAACTTAGTTTGGTCGGCCCATAAAAATTTTTCGTAGTGACAGCGCCATGAAATATACCTCACATCTATGTGCTTGGTTCTCGCATGATACACCTGGTTCTTTGTCAAATAGATCGCACTCTGACTGAATCTTGACTAATTCCGTTAGCCACAATGCTTCCTCGGCAGCCTCAGCTACTGCCATATACTCTGACTTAGTGGTAGATAGTGCAACTAGAGACTAAACCATGGACATCCAACTGATAGGCCCTCCTGCAAGAGTGAATACATAGCCTGTAGTCGACCTTCTGTCATCCAAGTCTCCTGCATAATCTACATCAACATACCCCATGACTGAAGGATCATCCTATTGTCTGACAAACATGATACCATAGTCTATAGTACTCCTCAAGTATCTGAAAATCTACTTGACTGCATCTCAATGCTGTCTCCCTGGATTCGCCATAAACTTGCTCACTGCGTTAACTGCATGCGCCAGATCCGGCCTAGTACAAACCATAGCATACATCAGACATCCCACTGCACTAGCATATAGAACCTTTGACCTATCTTCAATTTCTTTCTCTGTCTTCGGCACTAGGAGGTAGACAATCTGAAGTAATTCGCTAAAGGTGTGTTCACTGGCTTTGCATTACCCATGCTGAACTTCTCCAACACTTATATAACTATTCTGAGATAACCACAATTTTCTGAAATCTCTGTCCATGCGAATCTCAATCCCAAGAATCTTTTTGGCCGTGCCCAAATCCTTCATGTCAAACTCTCTGCTCAACAAAGTCTTCAACTTGTTGACTTCATTCATACTTTTTGAAGCAATCAACAAATCATCCACATAAAGTAACAGAAAAATAAAAAAACAATTATCAAGACTTTTCACATAAACACAACAGTCATACTCACATTAGCCAATCCGAAATATGTAGGAGTCAAAACGCTTGTACAACTGCCTCGGAGACTGCTTCAGCCCATAAAGTGACTTTCTCAATTTACAGACTAAGTGTTCCTATCTAGGTTCAGAAAACCCTTCTGACTGCTGCATGTAAATCTGCTCCTCCAACTCACCATGTAGAAAAGCTGTCTTCACATCCATCTGCTCCAACTCCATATCATAATGTGCTACCTATGCCAACACTGCCCTGATGGAAGTGTGTCTGACCACTGGAGAGAAAATCTCATTATAATCAATCCCAGCCCTCTGTAAGTATCCCTTTGCTACCAGACGTGCCTTGAACTTTTTTTCCTTCTTTTTCTAATACTGCTTCCTTTTTCTTGAACACCCATTTATATCTTATCACTCTCTTCCCCTCCGGAAGCTCCACCAACTCCCATGTCTAATTTTATTCAAAGATTCCATCATAGCACCCATCCATCTGCTCTTCTCCTGGCTGTGTACTGCCTCCTGAAAAGTAGTAGGATCTCCACTGCTAATGATTAATGCATAAAAAACCAAATCTTCAAAACCATATTTGGTTGGTGGCTTGATAGTGCGTCTAGGTCTGTCTGTGGCTATATTGTGATGCTCTTGATCTGCTGAGGTAGAAGTCTCTATACCCTGAATATTGTTCTCCCTGACAGAACTCTCTAACTCCACCTGCACCATCTGCTTATTACTACTGCAACTTCTGGCACCTGCTTCTTTTCTTTCTGAGTACTCTTTAATATAGCTTTCTCATCAAAAATAGCATCTCTACTGATCACCACCTTGTTTGCCTTTGGATCGCAAAGCTTGTACCCTTTCATCCCTTTTTGATACCTCAGAAAGATATATTGTCTATACTTCGGGTCTAGTTTTGACCTCTCCTCACTAGGAATATGCATGTAGGCTGGACATCCAAACACTCTCAAGCCTAAGTAGTCTACCTCATTACCTTTTCACACCTCATTTGCAACCTTACCATCTAGTACTACCTTAGATGACCTGTTAATTAAGAAGCATGTCACATTCACTGCCTCTGCTCCGAAATTCTTTGCAAGCCCTGCATTTAACCTGAGACACCGTACTTTTTTGCCATAGTCCTGTTCGTTCTTTCCGTCACACCGTTCTGCTGGGGTGTCTTGCGTACTGTGAAGTGTTTCTTAATCCCATGCTGCTCACAAAACTCCATTAACTTTGAATCTGTGTACTCAATCCCACTGTCTGACCTGAGACATTTGATCTTTCTTCCTATCTGGTTTTCTACTTCGGTTTTCCACAACTTGAACTTGGCAAACGTTTATGACTTGTGCTGCATGAAGTACACTCAAATCTGTCTCGAAAAATCATTAATAAAAGTTACAAAATATGTATGTCCACCCCGTGATGCTACTCTGACTGGTCTCCAGACATCTATATGAACATAATCAAGAATACCCTTTGTCTTGTGCGTGGCAGTCTTAGATTGAACCCTGTTCTGTTTTCTAAGAATACAATATTTGTAGAAATCTAGTTTGCAAGTTTTAACACTCTTCAAGAGATTTATTTTATGCATTTCCAGCATACCACGTTCACCTATATGACCCAAACGCATTTGCCACAAGATTGTATTATTGAACTCAGACTCTACAGCAACAACTCCACCTATAATAGTAGTCCCTATCAACCTGTAGATGTTCTCTGCTACTTTCTGCCCTTCATCACTGTCATAGTACCTCTACTAACCTTCATTACTCCACCTTGAGACTTGTAACAAAATTCGTTAGAGTCTAAGGTACCTAATGAAATCAGATTATTTGTCAAATCTGGAATATGTCTAACATTACACAACGTTCTAACCACACCATCAAATATAGTAATTCTGATATTCTCTATTCCAATAACTTTGCAAGATGCATTAATACCCATCAAAATAGAACCAGAATTAACTAAACTGTAGGTGTCAAACCAATTTTTATTTAGTGTCATGTGATAGAAACATGTTGAATCCAGAATTACTCATCACTGGCTTTCTTCCTTTGATGAAAATCTAACAAGGCTCCAATGAGCTCTAGAATCTCCTTTCTCCACGTCAGAGTTGTAATCAAATTTTCGTACGTAGGAGAAGCGGGTAAAGAATACAATAACATCAACACTTTGTCTTCGTCTTCGAACTTCACATCAACTCGCTGCAAATCATTGATAATCTAATTGAACACGTTGATATATTGGCTTAAATCAGCACCCTCCGCCATCTTAAGACTGTACAGTTTCTACTTAAGATAGAGCTTGCTCGTCAACGACTTGGATATATACCGATTCTCTAATTTCGACCAAATTGCTGTCAGAGATTTCTCGTCCATGATATGATACATTACGTCATCAGCCAGACAAAGCCGTATATTTGAAACAGCCTTCTCCTCCAATTTCTTCCACTCTATATCATCCATATCATCTGGTTTCTTTCTGTACAGGATTTTCACCATACCCTGCGATACTAATAGATCATTTACCCTTCTCTGTCATAGTCTGAAATTTTCAATTTCATCAAACTTTATCATATCGAATTTCGCAGAAGAAATTCCAGCCATATTTAACTCTTTGCAAAATAAAATAGGGAGAGAAAAACAAAAAACAGGACCTGATCTTTTTTTCTCGTGATCCACCGAAAACAGGGACGCGGGAAAAAATGTTTCGGCTCAGCAGAAACTCTTTCTCTGCTCGCGCAAGGACGGCAACGCACGGGCGGGCAGACACGGACGGCGGCACGACGGGGCAGCGGACGGCGACGGCGGCGCGCGGACGGAGCACTCGCGGTTGGAGCTCCTCCGATTCTCCTCTTTGCTCGGGGCACGACGGTGACGATCTTCCGCGACGGGAAAGAGGCCGCGGCGGTGCGTCTCAGGGGTGTTCCCCCTTCTTCCACGTGGAAAGCCGCCGCAAACAGAGAGCACAGAGAAACCCACGCGAGAAGAATAGCACCCACGGAAGAAAGGAAACCCCCCACGGGAAGAAAGGTGTTTTTTTTTTGGTTGTTTTTTTTTTGTTTTTTTTTTTTTTGGTTAGCTTGGGAAGAGAAGACACCCAAAAAAAAAAAAAGCCCCTGAGCCCTCCACGTGAAGCAAAATTTCCTCCCTTCACGTGAAGCAAAATTTCCTCCGTTAAGCAAACCTCCCACGAAAAGACCTCTTCTCGGGATCCACCTTTTGGCTTCGGCTTGGGAAGGTCAGAAGGCAACAGGGAACCCACGGGAGGAAAAATTTCTTTGCACTTCCTCTGCTTGGGAGAAGACGGAAACGCGTTCTAGCCCCTTCACGCGTGAAGAAGACCACCTTTGTGTTTCGGCTTGGAAGGAGGAAACGTGCCTGAGCCCTCTCGTGAGGAAAGAAACGCCCATGTGAACAGCGCCAACGGCGGCACAAAAATAATTTTTTTTTTTCAACCTGACTGCTGTGATACCAGTCGTTTGTGAACTACGAGGACTTTTTATTTTAAGTTTGACCGCATGAACGTGATTTGGTTTAGTGGATGAGGTCGTATCCCATTATGTGGCTGTACCGTTCCCACTACTAGCGTATGTTCTCCATCTTTATAAACCCCTCTCACAGACAATCACGCAACACCAGAGGAATTATTAGAGCTCTCACTGTAATCCCATCATGAGGTTCTCCGTGAATAAGCTGGCTCCGGCGCTGGTTGCTCCCTCCGAGCCAACGCCATCAGGCAATCTCCCCCTCTCCTCCATCGACCGAACGACGGCGGTAAGTGTCACCATCGACTTGATACTGGTGTTCGAACATGGCGAAGAGCCGGCGAAGGTCATAAGGGAAGCCTTGTCCAAGGCCTTGGTCCCCTATTACCCTGTCGCCGGCCGGATCGTTGAGCCCAGCCCCGGGGAGCCGGAGGTGGCTTGCACTGGGGATGGTGTATGGTTTGTGGAGGCATCGGCGAATTTTGGCCTCAAAGATGTTAACAACCTCGAACGCCCTCTCATGATACCCAAGGAAGAGCTCCTTCCATGTGCTCCTCCTGACGTAAACCCAGGGGATGCGATTCTGATGATGCAGGTATTTATGAAGTTACATTGAGAAAATCACTTAGATTTTTTTTTGGGTTGATCTAGAGCTGATAATATCATGCTGATCCAATCTAAGACTAGGGATGACGTAGGGCCTTTTGGCATTTCCTTTTTTTTTTTTTTTTTTGCTGAGCCGGATTGGTCAGACTGTCCGTGTCCGAACACACCCAATAAAATCAGAAAACAGAATGTCACGGAATGCCCTAGGCAAATCCTTTCCCCGGGTCCACATGTTGCCACCGGAGTGATTGGTTGCATAAGCGACCACCCAGTCCGCAGCACTGTTAGCCTTCCGGAATACATGCTTCGCCCAAAAGGCCATCCCATCCCCGCTCATCGACCAAATGTCCCGAAGTAGGGGGTGGTCCCCACCCCGGCCACTCGGACCCCCTGGATCCAACCTATCACTGTGACTGAGTCACCCTCCAAAATGATGGAGCTAGCCTGCAGAACCCGGCGAGCATAACGAATGCCCTCCCAAGCCGCACGCAGCTCAGCCCCAGGAACCGTGGTATCCGATAGCTGACAATTGCCAGCCGCTACCACCCTCGAGCGCAAGTCCCTAATCACGAAGCCCGCGCCCCCTCTGTACCCTCCATCCAGTACTGACCCATCAAAGTTGACCTTGAGAAAACTCGAAGGTGGGGCTTCCAAGTGAAAAACACCATCCGTGGCGCTACCTGAGCATAATGAGAGTCCCATATATTCTGTGCTATCAAAGGCCCGCCTACAGGGGTAACCCTAGAGAACTCCGATGCCTGTATTCGGCCGCGCTCCACCGCAAGCCACGAAGACAAGCTGTGTTCACCGAAAATCCGAGCATTTCTAGCCAACCAAATCTGGTGGGTGATGTAGGTCGCTTCAAAAGCCATATGATGCAACTGGGGACTGCCCAACCATCACCGGATGGCCTGCATGAACTAGTCCCTCTCGCCCTAGATCCCTTGTGGGAACCCAAACAGCTATCAGGTTTTCCTCGCCCACCCACACCGAAAGAGCACATGGTCGACAGACTCGTCATCCCCACACCAGGCACAATGTGGGGGTATGCTCCCTCCCCCCCCCCCCCGGTCTGCTCAGGGCAACTCTCGTCGGGAGTCTGTTCCAAACCACCTTCCAAAGAAACAAAGCCAGTCTCGGGTGTAGCCCAAACCGCCAGACCCAGGAGCAATCCGAGCCGGTCCCATAATCCAGCTCCAAGACCCGGGCGACGTCCCCTATACTGACCCTCGTCCTACAGGAGAACTGCCAGACCCGAACATCCGGTCCGGCACACCCCGGCACCGAAAGGAGCCGCACCGACTCAACCAGATACACACTAAACACCTGCCTCAACCAATCCTCATCCCACTCCCCCCCTCCAAGAGTAAGTAGATCGCACACCTGTAAACCCTCGGCCCCCTCCGGATTGACCATGGTCAGCCATAGTCTCACCGAAAGGGTGTCCAACCACAGATCTCCCACCACGTCAGTGCTTCTACTACCATCACCGATCAGCCACCTGATGTTGGCCAGGGCCATCGGCAGAAACCTCCTAATCTCACGCCATATAAAGGAGACCGGCCTCCCTCGCCGAGTCCCCTCTGCCTGCCCTACTCGACCATATCTGGCAGTCATCGCTTGACTCCAGAGGCCCTGAGGCTCCAGGATGAAGCATACCGCGTGTCGAGCAAAGATCGCCTCGCTCCTAGCTCGAAGAGACTGCAGTCCGAGGCCACCTTCCCGAGGGGCCGACAAACACTATCCCATGCTACCAGATGCACCCCATGGCACCCTCCAAAAGAACCCCAGAGAAAGTTCCGCAGGAGCCGCTCGATTCCATTTATCACCGTCACTGGTAACACAGTGTTGGCCAAAAGGTACACAGGCATCAAACTCAATGCTGACCTAACCAAAGTTAGCCTACCCATCATGGAAAGAAAAGAAGCCCGCCAGCCCTCTAGCCTACTATGGATGCGCTGCACCAAACCAAAGCACTCAGAGGCCCGGAGCCGCCTCCCGGTAATGGGTATACCAAGATAGCTCCAGACATCCTCCTGCTCCGGTACCTCCAGGATCCCCCTAATCTCTTGCCTGACACCAAGGCTAGTACTCAGGCTAAAGCGAATATAAGACTTTTGGAGGTTGACTCTTTGACCCAAAATGGCACAATACTCTGCCACAACTTCTCTGAGAACCAATGCTTCCCTCGCCCGCGCCCTAGCCACGAGAAGACAGTCGTCAGCGAAAAGTAAGTGAGAAATGGGTTGGGCTCCCGGGCCAGGAACATAAGCTTCCAAAGACCGAGAGGCGCAAGCAGTCCGCAATGCGCACGACAATGCATCCGAGCACATAATAAACAAAAACAGAGATAAGGGACATCCCTATCGCAACCCCATAGTAGACTGGAAGAAAGACGATGGCCTACCATTGACCAAAATAGAAAACCTGGGCCCCTGAATGCAGCCCATCGCCCAATCAATCCAGATACTATGAAAACCAAAACTCTCTAATACATGCTGGAGAAAACTCCATCGAATCCTATCATATGCTCGCTCCATATCCAGCTTGAAAGCCATCAAGCTCTGCCGCTCCGAGGCCCGATGAAGGTCTCACATCATCTCCTGTGCGAGCATGACATTATCCAAGATACTCCTTCCCCCCACGAACGCCCCCGTTCTGGACTGATAATAGCCGGCAACAAGGCTTTCATCCTCCCCACTAGGATTTTCGCCACTATCTTATACAGGGTTGTACACAGGATGATGGGCCTAAAGTGGCTAGGTTTCATCGCATCCTGGTGTTTCGGGAGTAGGATAACATACGTGGCCTTCCAGTCCTCAGCCATCACGGCCCGACTAAAAAAGCATTGAACCGCATCCACCACTGATCTCCGAATAATCCACCAATACTTCCAAAAGAAAAGTGGTGGAAAGCCGTCCGGTCCCGGGGCCTTATCCTCGGCCAAGGACCAAACCGCCTCCTACACCTCCCTCTCCAAGATAGGCCTCACCAAGGTGTCATTCTCCGCATCACCTATCCAAGCGCCAGGGCTCGGAAAACGCACAATACCTGCTACGTCACCCTCCTCCTTCCCACTAGATTGAAAAAAGTTGAATAAGACCTTGCTAACAGCGGCCTCACCCTCCCTTTTGGCATTTCTCGTTTGTCTGTAAATGAGTGCAATACTCCTATGGATTGATATTTAAGGTAGCATTCCGCACAACACATCAGTTGTTCCTTGCTAAGATAGCCACATGTCGATGCATGCATTAACCATGTCTCCTTATCATGTACCATCATGGAAGCCTGCCCCATATTTCTCCCCGCCCCATATGATTTTTGTTCATCTTAGCTTATCAGCAATCTCTCGAAAATAAATATTGTTAATAATTATTTCTACATTTTTAATGAATGTGATGGTGTATTAGCCAACACTTGTTTAATTAGATATTAGGAATTTAATTACTAATTACATGATCTATATATTAGAATAATTTCAAAATATGAGTTTCCACTGATTGCGTATTTTGTTTTATAAAATGGGTTAGACGTATAGCTCATAATGGTACTATGGTTAAGCCCAATATGATGTGTGATTACTTTGTTCTATGGGCTTCGGTGCACCTTGGATTTATAGGATTGAGTTCTATTTATTGTGGTAATTTTGGTATATAGGCCAAGAAATCCAATTAGGGTTGGAGCCCTTAATGGGAAGGCTTCCTTAGGTTTTCTATATAAAGGCTAGGTCCTCCTCTCCTCTCCATGTGGTCGATAGCTTGTCCCATTGACGGCTATTTTTGTGAGGAGCAAGGAAGAGAAGATCAAGCCGCTATTATTTTAGGTGATTGAGGAATCGCATTCAATATGTCTTCTACAGGTATATCTCTCAAACTTGAATACAATGTTATTATGATTCTAAATCTTAGCATGTTATTATTTATGATTAACAATTAGTATCAGAGCCTCCATGCTAAGATTAGAATCCTTCATACACAATTATTATTATATCTAGATTTACAGATTAATTTTATGCATCGATGATATATTCAAAAAAAAAGGAAAAAGAAAAAGGATTTCACTATTCTATCTTTTTCCTACCCTATTCCTTCATCTTCTTCACCATTTTATAATCCCCCTTTTCATGGTGGATGATTAAACGAAGAAGAAGAAGAGGAGGAGGAGGCACAGCCTCCTTGGGATGCGGATGCCGAGGACCCACGGCTGGGATGCCGCGGACCCGTGTCCGGCCTCCCCAGGATGCGGACGCCGCGGTCCTGCGGCTAGGATGCCGCGGTTTCGCGGCTGGACTCCCGGTCCTGCGGTTCCGCGGCTGGCCTCCGGTCCCGCGGTCCGAGAGCCGCAGTCCCGTGGCTGGCGGGCTGCTCCCGGCCATTCCACGGCTGGCCGCATGCCTCGTGGCGTCGCCGTGGCCCGGGGAGCATCACCAGCCACTCGCAGTGGCCGGCGTGGTGGCGGCCATGGGTGGCAACCACGGGCTGCCTCCCAAAACAAAAAAAAATGGGGTGGCGGCGTTGAGAGAAAGAAGAAGATAAAGAGGGAGAGAATAGTTTAGGCTTTTCTTTTGATTGGGCTAGGGCTTGTGAAGCCCAATCCGAATAGGTCCATGGTTGCGAGTTGGGCCCTTTTATTTGGTCAGCCCATGTTTATTTTATTTGCATTTCATTTTAATGGGCCAGAATGGGTTTTGGGCCTGAGGCTAAGAGTTAGTAACCCATTTAATTGCTATTTAAATATTGAATAATTTGAATTAAGGCCCTCATGCATATTAATTAATGAGGTATTAAATTTTGGACATATTTTGCTGCCATATATACCTTGAATTTTGTAATTAATATCTTTGTTTGATCAATCACATGTGATTTTGATTATGATTGCACCATGTTTGATGGTTACGATTTTGTCACATAACCATTATTTTTGTGATTGAAATTTGTTGGGCATAAAGACTATCATTATTTTTCCATTAAGAGAATATTTTGAAATTGAAGTGGGTGGTAGCCGCCAAAATGACACACTCACTGATTTTTATCTGATTTTCTCAAAAAAAAGGTAGCATTGCATTTTTTCAGATCATTGTACGCAATATCTTGCCCGAAGATGTTATTGTGTATGATGTTTTGGAAAAATGATATGGAGTGATTAACGGGATTGCATTAGCCTAGAATCATCCTTCTGTCCAAAGGTGATGGTGTTTCGAAAGTTGATGTGATTTTGTTAGTTGGCTTCATGATATGTCTTAAGAGTACCTTATAGCTTGTTGTATTGTCAACCCAAAAGTGACTCTACAATAATGCACCGAGGCTCTTACCGTAATTAGACTTATATGTTTTTCAAGCCTGATTACGGACTATCTAATTAATAGCCCAAATTAATTAGATAGATATGTTGTCATCCATTTAATTACATATATCACATTTGGATGATATTAAATAAAATATGTTGTTTCCGCAATTTTGAATGTCTCTTCCCTTTCAAGCTAATTGTCTGCTATTGAAATTCTGACTGGAAATAATTATGTGAGATGCAAAAGAGACATAGAAATAGCACTGGGTCTCTTGGGTTTAGATTTTGCTTTGGAGGAGCAGCCTTCAAAACCAATAGATAAGAGCACTGTCGAGTACAAGACTAAGTATGTCAAGTGGAAAAGAGCTAACAAGCTGTGTTTGAAGATTATCAAGCGTTCTATATCTGATTCTATTATGGGTGCTATACCGGACAACGACAATGCTAAGAATTTTTTGGATGCGATAGGACCGAGATTTGTTGAGTCCGATAAAACTGAAACTGGGGACCTAATGGATAAATTTATGAGTATGAAATATGATGACACTTGTGGAGTTAGGGAGTATATTATAAAAATGCTGCACATAAGTTCTAAATTAGAAGCCCTAAAAATTTCCATTGCATAGCCTTTTCTTGTCAATCATTATCTTAATAGCCTTCCCAGCCAGTTCAATCAACTTAAGGTTGCTTATAATGCTCAAGGTGACAAATAGGATTTGAATGATTTGATTGCTGCGTGTGCCCAAGAGGAGTATAGAATGCATCGTGAGACTGTTGAAACTGTGCAACTGACCTATCAGCCTTCTCAGAACAAGAAGTCTTCTCATAATCATAAGGCTAAGTTCCATAAGAGCAACAAGCCTCACTACAATCAGCACAACAGAGGGTCTCGTGGACAGACTTCTGGTGGTCCTAAAAGAATTATGAAGAAGAATGACAAATGTAAGTTCTGCAAAAAGAAGAGTCATTGGCAGAAGGATTACCTTAAGTTTAAGACTTTGGTTAGAGAAGAAGAAAACTTCGGTAGGTATCTCTTTGGCCTTGGTTTGTTTTGAGTCTTATTTAGTAGATGTACCTTTGAATTCTTGGTGGATAGACTCTGGTGCAAGTATTCATATCACTAATTCCTTGCAGGGGTTCATAAGGAGACGAAGGCCAAGTGAGAATGAAGTGAACCTGTGCGTTGGAAATGGAGTTCAAGTTAAACTTGAGTTTATAGGAGCAGTGGAGTTATCCTTGGAGTCCGGTTTTTCTCTTGTTTTGGAAAATATATTTTTTGTACCGACGATGAGACGAAATTTAATTTGTGTCAAAACTTGATCAGTCTGGATTTTCTTTTAAATTTAGTAATGGAATGATTGAATTATTTTATGATTCTTGCATAGTTGGAAATGGCATTTTATGGGATGGTTTATACAGATTGAATTTGGCTCCAGTTGGTGAAGTTTTTTGTGTTACTAAAGTTGGAAAGAAAAGAGCCTTAATTCGTGAATCATCCTCTATATTGTGGCATAAGCATTTAAGGCACATTTCAAGGGAGCGAATGGAAAGATTGATGAAAGCTGAGATTCTACCCTCTTTGAATTTTTTAGATATTTTGACACTTGCATAGATTGCATAAGGGGAAAGCCGAAAACTATAAGAAATGGATCCACTAGGAGCAATGGTCTTTTGGATCTTATTCACACCGATATTAGTGGACCGTTACCTTCTACTATATGTGGGAACAAATACTTCATAACCTTCATTGATGATTTCTCGCGTTATGGTTCTGTTTACTTGATCAATGATAAATCCCTCGCTCTTGAGAAAACTATGGTAAGTATGATGAGTTCAGTCAGAACATGGGTGATTTTGCAAGATTTTTGTAAGAATGTAGGATAGTTCCTTAATACACAATGCTAGTAACACCAGAGCAAAATGGTGTTTCTGAAAGGCGTAATCGGACTCTGAAGGATATGGTTAGAAGTATGATGAGTAGAACAAATTTGCCAAAATTCTTGTGGGGTGAGGCATTGAAATCTGCCATGTACATTCTAAATAGGGTTCCTAGTAAAGCTGTTTAGAAAACTCCTATTGAATTGTGGGCAGGTTGTAAACCCAGTTTAGCCCATTTTAGAGTTTGGGGCTGCCGAGCTGAGGTTAGAATTTATAATCCTTCTAAAAAGAAATTAGATCCTAAATCCACATCTAATTTTTTCATTAGGTATCCAGATAGATCAAAGGGCTATAAGTTCTATTGTCCTAATCGTGACACCAGAATTGTTGAGTCCATTACGGCGAAGTTTCTGGAGAATGATGTTGGTAATAGTGGGAGTTCTATGTTAAAGAAATTTTTTGCTGAACTGGATCAAGTTGTGGTTCCAATTTTCGTTGTACAAGAAAAAGTTATTTCTTAACCGATTGCAATAGTTAATGAAGTACCTAGGCATCAAGAAGAGCCTCACGTTCCTCCTCCAACAGCAGTTGAGTCAGTTTCTGAACCGCGGGTTAGAAGATCACAAAGAAAAGAAGGTCTGCCTTGCCTAATGACTATATTGTCTATTTACTGGAGAGTGATTTTAATATTGGGCGTAATATTGATCCCGTCTCTTTTAATGAAGCATTAACAAGACCTGACTCGGATAAATGGTTGAATCCCATGAAAGATAAAATGTTTTCTATGAAGAGAAATAGAGTTAGGGAACTTGTTGAACTTCCACCACATGTTAAGGCCATAGGTTGTAAATGGGTTTACAAATTCAAATTAGACTCAAAAGAGGATGTTGAACGACAAAAGGCTAGACTGGTTGCTAGAGGTTTCACTCAGCAAGAGGGCATCGACTATAATGAGACCTTTTCACCGGTTTCATCCAAGGATTCTTTTAGAATTATCATGGAACTTGTAGCACACTATGATTTGGAACTTCATCAAATGGATGTTAAGACAATATTTTTAAATGGAGATCTCTGTGAAGAAGTTTATATGAGACAACTTGAAAATTTTGTCGTAAAGAGAAAGAAAAATTTGATGTGTAAGTTGAACAAATCTATATATGGGCTCAAGCAAGCATCCCGACAATGGTATTTGAAATTTGATGAAGTTGTGACTTCTCTTGGTTTTGTTGAAAATATAGTAGACCAATGCATTTATCTCAAGATCAGTGGGAGAAAATTCATTTTTCTTGTTTTGTATGTTGCTAGCAGTGACTTAGGGTTACTTCATGAGACAGAGAAAATGTTATCTGCTAATTTTGAAATGAAAGATCTTCGGGAAGCTTCTTTTGTACTTGGTATTGAGATACAGCGTGATAGAGGCCGTGGCTTGTTGGGATTTTCTAAAAGACATATATACGACGCGTCCTAGAGAGATTCAGTATGCAAAATTGTGCACCTGGTGATGTACCTATTGTAAAAGGGAATAAGTTTAGTAAAGCTCAGTGTCCAAGAAATAAACTTGAAAGGAAATCTTTGAAGAACATACCATATGCTAGTGCTGTAGGGAGCCTGATGTATGCTCCAGTTTGCACTAGACCAGACAAAGCCTATGCAATCAGTGTCCTTAGTAGATTTCAGTCGAATCCAGGACAAGAGCTCTGAAAAGCAGCTAAGAAAGTTATGAGATATTTGAAGAAGACTGAAGGTTATATGCTTACTTTTCAGCGTATAGATCATCTTGAGGTGGTAGGCTACTCTGATTCTGATTTTGCAGGATGTCAAGATGATCTGAAGTCAACTTCAGATTATGTTTTTGTGATAGCTAGTGGTGTTATTTCTTCAAAAAGTGTTAAGCAAACTCTAATGACTTTTTCTATTATGCAGGCTGAATTTGTGGCATGTTATGGAGCTACGGTCCAAGCCATTTGGTTGAGGAATTTTATTTCAGAACTGAAAGTTGTTGATTCCATCTCGAGACCAATTACTATCTACTATGACAATAGTGCAGCGGTGTTCTTTTCAAAGAATAACAAGAGTTCTGGTGGCTCTAAGCATATAGACATCTAGTACTTGATGGTCAGAAATAAAGTTAAAGAAGAGCAGACAAAAAAAGAGCATCTAAATATAGAGGCAATGATTGCAGACCCATTGACTAAGGAACTTGCACCGAAAGTCTTTAAGACACACATTGCTAATATGGGCATTGTGGAAACCTTTAATGTTATTAGTTAGTGAGAGTTATTTATGTAAAAGAACTACATTTTGGCTTGATCCCTTTGTACGGGGTACGTAGGCAACCCATATGCTTCGGGTACAGCCTCTTTCAATAATCATAACATTTATCTCTCCATTTATAATTCTATATTTTGTGCACAAAAATTATAATTATATTTGAGCATGCATTTCACATATGTCTTTTATTATGATATCATTTTGATCTAGAGATATAATGCATAAAGACATGATGTGAGTCTCTTTTGAGACATGTGGCTTCTTTGAAGCATTTTTGAAGATCGATGTGAATTAGCACACCTTTTGATCACATTTTGGTGCTAAGTTCATACTACATACTACCACATTGGTTGGAGGATGGGGATCCATGTCGATAAGGATGTTAGCATTTGTAGCTGTGGAGTAGTCTTACATCGATTAAATGGTGTAACGACTTCCATGTTCGATGTTTGTTGCCCAAAAAGACAACCCAAGAGGGGGGGTGAATTGGGTTTTAAGTAATTATTGCAATTAAAAACTTTGTGAGTAACTAATCAAAACTTATTGCAAGTGGATTAATTAGTTACTATATGCAGTGAATAAAAGGAATGGAAGAGACAATGAAACAATCACAAACACAAGAGATTTTATAGTGGTTCGGAGCTAACCCTTGCTCCTACATCCACTCCCCAAGCTTCACTTGGGAGTTCACTATAATCCCTCGGATTACAGCCGGTTGTTTTACAAGCTCACAATCCAACTTGTTGTTTTACGAGATCCCAACAAACTCGGTCGGTTTTCACAGGCTCACCGACTAGAACCATCCGATTGTTTTTTCCGGGATCACAATCAAATCCTTACACCGTTGGTTTTAACCTCGGCTCACCAACCAACCTCTACACCCTTGATTCAATCCCCTGATTGAATCAAGTAACAAGAAAACAGTTTGTAAAGAGTACAGGAATAGCTTCTTGAAAAGCAAATATAAACAATATAACTAAAGAAGAGTTAGAAGCCCTCAAACAGATTTTTAGATTTGAGGAAAGAGGCTTCTCGAACTCTGCAATCTCCTCGTGAGTGGGATGAAGATTTGCTGTCAGATGAGGAGCCTTGAATGCAAGGAAGATGTTGGGAGGATGGACTTCAATGCACTTCTTCCTTCTTTCTCTTGTATTTACTCTAGAGAGGCTTTGGTAGGTGGAAATCCCTTTTGCTTTTAATGGAGTCTCTCTTTCTTACTCTATTACTGTTCACTCTGGCTATTTAAGCATCCCCAACGAAAACTAGCCGTTAGACACACATTTATGGTCGTTCTGCACACTCTGCAACTCCTAACAAAGTGTCCGTTGGGATCGGAGTCGACTCGCTCGATCTGGAGTCGACTCGGCTGTTGCTGGAGTCGACTCATGCTTTACTGGAGTCGACTCGCCCACTGTTCAAAATTTGAAATAAAGTGTCGTCCTGTTCTGGAGTCGACTCGGCCAAACGTGGAGTTGACTCGCCAATGTCCGGAGATGACTCGGCCCTCCGGAGACGACTCGTTCTCAGGGTTCCAGAGATCTATTTTTCTTCATTTCTTTCTCGAGTCGACTCGGATCATTTTGGAGTCGACTCGGCTCTCAGAGTCCGAAAACTGATCCTCTGTGTTTGGAGTTGAACTGCCTCTGAGTCGACTCGGATTTTGTTGGGGTCGACTCGGCTGATTTGGGAGTCGACTCGTGAGTACTTGGAGTCGGCTCGGCTCTCAGGATCCGAAAACTGTTTCTCTGTGTTTTGAAGGTGAACTGCCTCGGAGTCGACTCGGACTTTGCTGGAGTCGACTCGGCTCTCAGACACCGAAGTTGGCTCTCTGACTCTGTCTTGCATTCCTCTGAGAGTCGACTCTTGCTTCCTTAGGAGTCGACTCGCCAACCGTTGGAGTCGACTCGAGTTCTTCTGGAGTCGACTCGGTTCTCAGAGTCCAAAACGACTTCTCTGTCTTTCAGTCTGTTACTCCATGGAGTCGACTCGTACTTTGCTGGAGTCGACTCGGCAAGCATCGGAGTCGACTCTAATTCTTCAGGAGTCGACTCGGTGACAGGGTCTGAGATTTATCTTTCTGTCCTGCTGTCTGTTCTCAGTCGGAGTCGACTCGTAATGTGCCGGAGTCGACTCGAGCTTGTGCCAGTGCTTCTGATACACTTGGAGTCGACTCGTAATCTTTCGGAGTCAACTCGAGCTTCAGACTTTGGTTCAAATTGATTTCCATACTTAGCCAAAATGTATTGAACCAAAGCTAAAGACACTTAAACATAAATTCACAAATATTTGGCTGAAATACTAGATTGAATTCATTAGTACAAGATATACTCAAATGCTTTGAGCTCATCAAAATCAAATAGGGTTATAATCAATCACTCCACAATGTTGATGTTCTTGTTGAACCGGATCATGTATCAAAGGTGATTATCATTTGAGTTATATATGTGGCCACCTATGTAGTCTAACCCGAGAGTCATTTTCAAAACAAAGTTTTTTAAATTAATATGGCAATCCGTGTTCGCCCAAGTGGGAGAATATTAGAATAATTTCAAAATATGGGCTTCCACTAATTGCATATTTTTGTTTTATAAAACGAGTTAGACGTATGGCTCATAATGGTACTATGGTTAGGCCCAATATGATGTGTGATCACTTTGTTTTATCGGTTTTGGTGCAACTTGGATGTATAGGATTGAGTCCTATTTATTATGGTAATTTTGGTATGTAGGTCAGAAAACTCAATTAGGGTTGGAGCCCTTAATGGGAAGCCTCCCTTGGGTTTTTTATATAAAGGCTAGGTCCCCCTGTCCATGTGGTTGATAGCTTGCCCCATTGACGGCTATTTTTGTGAGAAGCAAGGAAGAGAAGATCAAGCTGCTATTATTCCAGGTGATTGAGGAATCGCATTCAATATGTCTTCCGCAGGTATATCTCTCAAACTTGAAATTCAGGTCACAAAATTCAAATTCTCATCCACATGCGTTTCTTTAAATTCAGGTCACGAAATTCACATGCGGAGGATTCGTTGTTGGCATCCGCTTCAGTCACACAGTCTTCGATGGCCTCGGAGTATCCCAATTCCTGAATTCAACCACAGAGATGGCCACAGGCCTTCCACAGCCAGCAGTTGCATGAGCGCGAGGGAACCGGCCTAGGCGGGGAAGGAACCGGAGGTGGTGGCCTCGCCGGTTCGTTCCGAGCCTTGAACCGTCGCTCGGCCCCGCTCGCGGAGATGGGTCTCTTTCGGCTTGGGACAACTGCTTTCCTAGGCATTTTTGACCTAGACACGGGAGAGGAACTAGGAAAAATGGAGGAAAACTCGATGGAGAAGACCTAGAATGGGTCGGAGACGAGGTCGGAGTCGGCTCTAGGGTTTTGGAACAGTGTCGGCTGTGAATAGAAGTGGAGATTGAACGTTTCGATTAGGGTTAAAACATCGGATTTCCGACCTCGAGTCGACTCCAGTAAGTCGTGAGTCGACTCGACCGCGAGTCGACTCCAAAATATGCGCGAGTCGACTCCCCCATGAGCCGACTTTAAAATGTATCCGAGTCGACTCGAACTCTGGCACGCACCCAAAAATCATGTTATTTTCGTGCCACAAGAGAGAGTTATGGACTTATCCATGATTTAGGAACTGATTTGATGATCATAGATAACAAGTTCTATGTCCACCATAGACTAATCCTCAAAATCTATGAACTAGAGGAGAGTATCACTAGAATGGATCAATCACTCCTAACCCTCTTCTAAGTATGCAAAATCGATCTTCACTCAGAGGTTTTGTGAAGATATCAGCAAGTTGATCATCAGTACACACAAATTGAAGTGTCACATCATCATTCAGTACATGATCTCTTATGAAATGATGTCTTATCTCAATGTGTTTAGTTCTTGAGTGCTGAATTGAATTTTTAGTTAGATTAATGGCACTTGTATTATCACAGTTAATGGAAATTTTATCTTGTTTAATGCCATAATCTTCAAGTTGTTGTTTAATCCACAAGATTTGAGCACAACAACTTCCGGCAGCAACATATTCGGCTTCCGCCGTAGATAGTGCAACCGAGTTTTGTTTCTTGCTAAACCAAGAGATTAAATTTTCTCCTAAGAATTGACATGACCCGCTGGTGCTTTTTCTATCAAGTTTACAACCAGCAAAGTCTGAATCTGTATACCCTATTAAGTTTATGCTAGATTCTTTAGAGTACCATAAACCTATATTTTTTGTTCCTATTAGGTATTTAAAGATTCTCTTAACTGCAATTAAATGTGATTCCTTAGAATTAGATTGATATCTAGCACACATGCATACACTAAACATGATATCAGGTCTACTTGCAGTGAGATATAATAAAGATCCTATCATACCTCTATACATCTTTTGATCTACTGATTTACCTGATTCATCTTGGTCTAGTTTGCATGATGAACTCATGGGTGTGCTGATTGACTTGTTTCCTTCCACACAAACTTCTTAAGCATCTCCTTGATGTATTTAGCTTGATTGATGAAGATCCCTTCTTCAGATTGTTTGATATGGAGCCCGAGGAAGTAGTTCAGCTCTCCCATCATGCTCATTTCAAATTCACTCTGCATTAGGTCAGCAAATTCTTCGCAGAGGCGATTGTTAGTAGCACCGAAAATAATATTATCTACATAAATCTGAACTACTAACATATCTTTGTTTTTTCTTTTTAAAAACAATGTTGTATCAACGTTCCCTCTAGAGAATTCATGGTCTAACAGAAATTTGCTAAGTCTTTCATACCATGCTCTAGGTACTTGTTTCAAACCATAAAGTGCTTTGTTTAATTTATACACATGATTGGGGTATTGATGATTTTCAAAACCAGGAGGTTGTTCTACATACACCTCTTCATTAATATACCCATTCAAAAAGGCACTTTTTACATCCATTTGAAATAATTTGAAATCTTTAGAGCATGCAAATGCTAGTAACAATCTAATTGCTTCAAGTCTAGCTATAGGAGCAAAAGTTTCATCAAAGTCTATACCTTCTTCTTGATTATAGCCTTTTACTACTAGTCTAGCCTTGTTCCTAATCACGATTCTATTTTCATCAAGTTTATTTTTATATATCCATTTGGTTCCTATTATTGAGTATTCAGAGGGTCACTCAACTAGGTTCCATACCTTGTTTCTAGTGAATTGGTTTAGTTCTTCTTGCATTGCATTTATCCAATTTACATCATTTTCAGCTTCTTCTATGTTTTTAGGTTCAAGGTGTGATACAAATGCTAGATGATTATTTAAGTTTCTAAGAGATGCTCTAGTTCTAACAGATTGAGATGGATCATCTAAAATTAATTCCTTAGGATGCCCATGAGCATACCTCCAAGCCTTAGTCAGCCCATGATCCACAATTACCTATTGGCTTGTTGATGCTTCTCCAATTTGCTTTGGTTCATCTTCTTGTAATGTCATCTCATCAATTTTTTCTTCAAGAATTTCTGCATCATCATCAAGAGCTACTTTCTTGCTAGAAGAGATGTCATTAGTATCATCAAAAACAATATGTATAGACTCTTCAATAACAAAGGTTCTTTTGTTAAAGACTCTATACGCTTTACTTGATGTAGAATATCGCAAAAAGATACCTTCATCAGATTTAGAATCAAATTTACCTAAGTTATCTTTGCCATTATTATGAATGAAACACCTACATCCAAAAACATAAAAATATTTTACTTTAGGCTTTCTACTTCTCCAAAGTTCATAAGGTGTTTTCTTTATAATGGGTCTCAATAAAACTCTATTTAATATATGACATTATGTATTAATGGCTTCTCTCCAAAAGTACTTAGGGAGGTTACTTTCATACAACATGGTTCTAGCCATTTTCTCTAGGGTTCTATTCTTTCTTTCTACAACTCCATTTTGTTGTGGTGTCCTAGGTGCAGAGAAATTATGAGTTATCCCCTTTTTACTACAGAATTCATCAAATAGATGATTTTCAAATTCCGTTCCATGATCACTTCTAATAGCTATGACTGAAGCATTTCTAGCATTAGTTACTTCCTTATGAAATTTCTTAAATACAGAAAATGCTTCATCTTTATGAGCTAAGAACATGACCCAAGTATATCTAGAAAAATCATTTACAATAACAAGACCATATTTATTTCCACCAAGACTTGTGGTTCTAGTTGGTCTAAATAGATCCATGTGTAGTAGTTCAAGAGGTCTACAGGTAGAAACACAATTTATGGATTTAAAAGAGCTCCTCGATTGTTTGCCATATTGACATGCTTCACAAATTTTATTTTTCTCAAATTTTAGTTTTGGCAAACCTATTATAGAATCTCTTTTAACTAACTTACATATTGTATCCATACTTGCATGTCCTAATTTACGGTGCCATAACCAGCTTGCATCATCAACCTTAGTATCACTAGCTACTAAGCAAGGACTGTTTTTAGCAAGATCATCTAGATCTACTACATAGACATTTCCACGTCTTATTCCTTTGAATACTAAGCTATTGTCAATTGAGTTGGTTATGATGCATAGGGATGGTTTAAACAGAATATCAAAACCCTTATCACATAATTGACTTATGCTAAGTAAGTTATGTTTAAGACCATCTACCAATCGTACATTATCAACAAAGGTTGAGGAGGTGATTTGTATTTTACCTATACCAATGATGTGACCCTGATTATTGTCTCCAAACGTCACTGCACCTCCCTTTTTAGGCTCTAGGGTGAAGAATTGCTCCTTGTCACCCGTCATGTGTCTTGAGCAGCCACTATCCAAGTACCAACAGTTTTTGTCGACTTTGGTTGCAAGACACTCCTACACAAGGAAATCATACAATTTTAGGTACCCAAGTTTTCTTGGGTCCTTCATGGTTAGTAAGGTTGGTTCCTTTTGGAACCCAAACCTTTTTAATTTTTCTTTTAGCTTTTCATTTTCTATCGTCACACACATTAGCTTTATGTCCTATCTTTCCACAGCAAAAACAGGTTATATTCTTAATTTTGCTTTCCCCTGCTTTCACAAAAAAATTACTAAGGAGCTTTTGCTTATTCTTAGGTTTATACCCTAAACTAGCTCTATTGAACACAGCTCGTTGATTATTAAGTATCATTTCCAATTTTTCAGAACTATATGTAAACTTTTCTACAAAAGGTTTGTATTTTTCAAGTTCTTGTGCCAACTTTTGTTTTTCTATTTTTAGTATGTTTAAGTCTTTTGTGAGATTATCTCTTATAGTTTGTTTATCGTTTTTAAGTTCTAAAATTTCCTTGGTTAGTTCTTCATTATCTTTAATTAAGGTATTAGTTTTTTGAATTAACATTTGCTTGCTTGTTTTAAGTTCTAAATTTTCTTTAATGATAAAATCCTTATCCTTAACTAATTTATCGTATTTATGGAAGTGTGATTGATTGGTTAGTTTTAACTCTTTATTCTTAAGATTTATTGTCTTATATTCATCCATTAATTCATTAAACGCATCATACAATTCATCAAAGGTAAAATCTAAATGTGTTTCAGATGTTACCTCATTTTCATTCGCCATAAAGCAGAGGTTGGCCTTTTCCTCTTGTTCCTCATCCGATGATGATGATGATGAATCGGAATCCGATAAGGTGGAGATGAGGACTTTCTTTTTCTTATATTTGCTGGCCTTCTTGAGCAAAGGACAGTCCGCTTTGAAATGTCCCGGCTTCTTGCATTCATAGCATCCGATTTCCTCATTTTCCCTTTTCTTACCTTTATCCTTGTAATAGGAACTCGAGAGACCTCTCCTCTGATGAAAGGACTTCTTTCGATTGATGAATTTTCTGAACTTTCGCACGAGAAGAGCCTCATCATCATCTCCCTCATGATCTTCTTCTTCACTGCTGCTACTGCAAGATAAATTCTTGTTAGAAGAAGTAGATTTGAGAGCTATTACCTTTTTCTTATGAGAGGATTCTTCTTCGCTGTGTTGTTTCATTGTGAGCTCGTGCGTCATTAGGGATCCAAGAAGCTCCTCAAGTGGAAGCTTGTTCAAGTCCTTGGCTTCTTGGATTGCCATAACCTTGGCCTCCCATGACCTTGGCAGACATCGAAGAATTTTTCTGACAAGGTCACTGTTAGTATAATTTTTGCCAAGGCTTTTTAGGCCATTGACAATATCAGTAAATCTAGTAAACATGCAAGTGATAGTTTCATTGGAATCCATCTTAAATAATTCATACTTATGTACTAATATATTTATTTTAGATTCTTTTACTTGATTCGTGCCCTCATGAGTCACTTCAAGTCTATCCCATATCTCTTTTGCAGAATTGCAAGTAGAGACTCTATTGAATTCATTTCGGTCTAAAGCACAATAAAGCACATTCATTGCTTTGGCATTTAGTTGTGCCTTCCTAATATCATTGTCATCCCAATCTTTTTCAAGTTTGGGTATAGTAACACCCTCTACAAAAATTGATGGGATGTATGGTCCATTAAGTATGGTGGTCCACATCTCATAGTCTTGTGCTTGGATAGATATCCTCATCCTAGCCTTCCAATATGAGTAGTCGGTTTCATTAAAGAATGGAGGTCTATGGGTGGACTGCCCCTCAATATGAGAAGATCCAAATGGGGTTGTCATTTTGATCTTTTACTCTTTTGATAGAAGAGTTCCTGCTCTGATACCACTTGTTGCCCAAAAAGACAACCCAAGAAGGGGGTGAATTGGGTTTTAAGTAATTATTGCAATTAAAAACTTTGTGAGTAACTAATCAAAACTTATTGAAAGTGGATTAATTAGTTACTATATGCAGTGAATGAAAGGAATGGAAGAGACAATGAAACAATCACAAACACAAGAGATTTTATAGTGGTTCGGAGCTAACCCTTGCTCCTACATCCACTCCCCAAGCTTCACTTGGGAGTTCACTATAATCCCTCGGATTACAGCCGGTTGTTTTACAAGCTCACAACCCAACTTGTTGTTTTACGAGATCACAACGAACTCGGTCGACTTTCACAGGCTCACCGACTAGAACCACCCGATTGTTTTTCCGGGATCACAATCAAACCCTTACACCGTTGGTTTTAACCTCGGCTCACCAACCAACCTCTACACCCTTGATTCAATCCCCTGATTGAATCAAGTAACAAGAAAACAGTTTGTAAAGAGTACAGGAATAGCTTCTTGAAAAGCAAATATAAACAATATAACTAAAGAAGAGTTAGAAGCCCTCAAACAGATTTTTAGATTTGAGGAAAGAGGCTTCTCGAACTTTGCAATCTCCTCGTGAGTGGGATGAAGATTTGCTGTCAGATGAGGAGCCTTGAATGCGAGGAAGATGTTGGGAGGATGGACTTCAATGCACTTCTTCCTTCTTTCTCTTGTATTTACTCTAGAGAGGCTTTGGTAGGTGGAAATCTCTTTTGCTTTTAATGGAGTCTCTCTTTCTTACTCTATTACTGTTCACTCTGGCTATTTAAGCCATCCCCAACGAAAACTAGCCGTTAGACACACATTTATGGCCGTTCTGCACACTCTGCAACTCCTGACAAAGTGTCCGTTGGGATCGAATTCGACTCGCTCGATCTGGAGTCGACTCGGCTGTTGCTGGAGTTGACTCATGCTTTACTGAAGTCGACTCGCCCACTGTTCAAAATTTGAAATAAAGTGCCGTCCCGTTCTGGAGTCGACTCGGCCAAACGTGGAGTCGACTCGCCAATGTCCGGAGATGACTCGGCCCTCCGGAGACGACTCGTTCTCAGGGTTCCAGAGATCTGTTTTTCTTCATTTCTTTCTCGAGTCGACTCGGATCATTTTGGAGTCGACTCGGCTCTCAGAGTCCGAAAACTGATCCTCTGTGTTTGGAGTTGAACTGCCTCTGAGTCGACTCGGATTTTGTTGGGGTCGACTCGGCTGACTTGGGAGTCGACTCGTGAGTACTTGGAGTCGGCTCGGCTCTCAGGATCCGAAAACTGTTTCTCTGTGTTTTGAAGGTGAACTGCCTCGGAGTCGACTCGGACTTTGCTGGAGTCGACTCGGCTCTCAAACACCGAAGTTGGCTCTCTGACTCTGTCTTGCATTCCTCTGAGAGTCGACTCTTGCTTCCTTAGGAGTCGACTCGCCAACCGTTGGAGTCGACTCGAGTTCTTCTGGAGTCGACTCGGTTCTCAGAGTCCAAAACGACTTCTCTGTCTTTCAGTCTGTTACTCCATGGAGTCGACTCGTACTTTGCTGGAGTCGACTCGGCAAGCATCGGAGTCGACTCTAATTCGTCAGGAGTCGACTCGGGGACAGGGTCTGAGATTTATCTTTCTGTCCTGCTGTCTGTTCTCAGTCGGAGTCGACTCGTAATGTGCCGGAGTCGACTCGAGCTTGTGCCAGTGCTTCTGATACACTTGGAGTCGACTCGTAATCTTTCGGAGTCAACTCGAGCTTCAGACTTTGGTTCAAATTGATTTCCATACTTAGCCAAAATGTATTGAACCAAAGCTAGAGACACTTAAACATAAATTCACAAATATTTGGCTGAAACACTAGATTGAATTCATTAGTACAAGATATACTCAAATGCTTTGAGCTCATCAAAATCAAATAGGGTTATAATCAATCACTCCACAATGTTGATGTTCTTGTTGAACCGGATCATGTATCAAAGGTGATTATCATTTGAGTTATATATGTGGCCACCTATGTAGTCTAACCCGAGAGTCGTTTTCAAAACAAAGTTTTTTAAATTAATATGGCAATCCGTGTTCGCCCAAGTGGGAGAATGTTAGAATAATTTCAAAATATGGGCTTCCACTAATTGCATATTTTTGTTTTATAAAACGAGTTAGACGTATGGCTCATAATGGTACTATGGTTAGGCCCAATATGATGTGTGATCACTTTGTTTTATCGGTTTTGGTGCAACTTGGATGTATAGGATTGAGTCCTATTTATTATGGTAATTTTGGTATGTAGGTCAGAAAACTCAATTAGGGTTGGAGCCCTTAATGGGAAGTCTTCCTTGGGTTTTTTATATAAAGGCTAGGTCCCCCTGTCCATGTGGTTGATAGCTTGCCCCATTGACGGCTATTTTTGTGAGAAGCAAGGAAGAGAAGATCAAGCTGCTATTATTCCAGGTGATTGAGGAATCGCATTCAATATGTCTTCCGCAGGTATATCTCTCAAACTTGAAATTCAGGTCACAAAATTCAAATTCTCATCCACATGCGTTTCTTTAAATTCAGGTCACGAAATTCACATGCGGAGGATTCGTTGTTGGCATCCGCTTCAGTCACACAGTCTTCGATGGCCTCAGAGTATCCCAATTCCTGAATTCAACCACAGAGATGGCCACAGGTCTTCCACAGCCAGCAGTTGCACCTGTTTGGTGCAGGGAAGCCATCCCGGATCCGCCCAAGCGGCCGCAAGGAGAACCACCATCCTTCAACGCCTTCCTCTTCGAGAACTCGATAATAGATCTCTCTCTTGACAGCATCAACCATGTGAGGGACGAGTTCATCAAAGAGACCGGCCACAAGTGTTCCATCTTCGATGTCGTCACCGCAATGATCTGGCGAGGCCGAACGCGAGCGGTCGGTTTGGAGTCTCAGGACGAGGTTCGCCTTGACTTCGTCGCGAATGTCCGGCACTTGCTGCACGAGGTGCTGCCCCAAGGAGGAGGTTTCTATGGGAACTGCGTGTTCTTCGTGGGAATCACGTCGACCAGTGGGAAGATCAAGCATGCATCGCTCGTTGAGGTGGTGAGTTTAATTAGAGAGGCTAAAGAGAGCCTGCCCACCAAATTCTCGGAGTGGTTGGTGGGAGACCCCAAGGGCCGGGACGCGTATAGAGTGCCGCCGGGCTACGCGACGCTGGTGGTGTCGGATTGGAGCCGAGTGGGATTCTCGGAGGTGGACTTTGGGTGGGGAGAGCCAATCCACGTTTCACCTTTCAACGACGATTGGAACATGGTAGCTTCGTGCATCTACCTCAAGCCGCCCAAACCCAAGCAGGGGGTGCGGTTGATGGCGCGCTGCGTCGTTCGGGAGCACTTGGCGGCCTTTGACGACCTAATGATGATGTTGGCCTAACAAATCCATCCGTGTTCGCTATTGTATTGGTGGTGGAAATCCTTATATGACTTTGGATTGAAGAAAATAAATAGAGCTGTCCTTAAGAATACGGGTGCCATCCAGCATTGCCCGTTTAATTCGTCTAACGAATTAAGTATCCTTAGTAACTGGTACTTTTCTACTTTTGATGATAGATTATTGCTGTGCAAGTAAGGATTTGTCGGAATGTTATGGTTGCTTAATTTTCTTGTTCTTCATTTATTCTTTACCTTTTAAATTTATTATAGTCATTTTTAGGCTCTGCAAGTTAGGTTTAGATGAAAATAGAGTCTTGACAAGGACAAGTGTGAAGGTGCGATGCACGACTGCCTTCGAGATTTTTATCCCTGTTTCAGGGACTTCCACATGCGGGGGTTTTAAACCTGGAACTGTTTTGATGGCAACGGATAGAAAATAGGAAAAAATAACGAATTCAAGCATTTTTCTCCTTCCGCGATGCCGAGAATCAAAGAAATGTTTCAGAGGGTTGAAACTTTTGTCCTCCAAATTCTCGGCTTCTCGACATCATGGATGATAGTAATATTAATTTACTGGGAGACAATAAATTACATGGACATGATAGTATAACCACTGTTTGGGACCCTCTGACCCAGCTCGGCCCGCTATTGGGTTACCTACCGGGTGGTCCAAACTGACCACAAAATTTCTGCCCAAATTGGAAAACCACAAATTCTAGGAAATCGATGCCTAATCAAGTTTAGCGCTGATCAACCTTATTCAAGCTATGAACGTCTGTGAACCTTAGCCCCTAACGACTTGATGCCTTGTCACTATGCAGAATTGTCGCTAGTAGTAGTACTTTGAAAAGCAGAAGCTTCCAAATTTTGCAGAAGCCTTCAAATAAAACATACCCCATTCCATCTAATGCAAGAGACTGTAATTCCTTATTATTGATTTTGCTTCTATTGTATTCGATGGGGGAAAGTGATTTTTCCTCCTCATGTATGGGGGGATGGCTATAGAGCACAAATCCAACAAGTTTACAAAACTAAATTAAAAAAAAGGAAAAACTTAATATATGTACATACGAATAGATAATAAAAATAAACTAAAAAACAAAATATAGAACCTGTGAAAGCGAACACAAATTCTAAAATAAACAACACATGGAAATTACAAAATATAAACGAAGAAAATACAAGATGAATTTTCAAGAACAAAAAAACAAATGCCACAGGTTCCCATGCCAATGTGGCACTAGCATGGCACGTCATTATTTGACTAATCTACTGTTTAGTGGACCAGACCCTGTAAATAACACCAATGCCTTCCGCAACATGACACAAGAAATATTGTGTGGTTGAGGGGCAGCCCATATTATTACTCTTTAAAAAATAAAATTTCAAAGAATATACAAAACCAAATACACAAAACCAGATTACAAATTGATAAAATAAGAAAAAAAATGAAAGCATAATATTATCGACATGGATTACTGAAAATAGGAACAAATAAAATAAAAAAAATATAAAATTTAAAGTTGGTAATTAGTTTTCTAGATTAATATGCTATCGACATGGCATCTTGTCGTTCAACCCCTCATTTGATAGCATCAACGCCCCTCTCTTTTTTTATTTTGCAACACCATTGACTCATGGCAATCTGGTATGGATACATCCAAAAAATCAAAATACAACAAATTACGAAGCGCCAGAGGCACCTCCATTTCGTCCATCCAAAAAATTCCTCCAGAGTGATTTGCAACAAAGGAGGCCACCCAGTTCGCAGCTTCGTTGGTCTCCCTAAAGACATGCTTCTTTCTAAAGAATAGCACCACTAGCCATGCCTCAGATATCCCGAAGCAGCAGAGCGTTTCGAATTCAACCGATCACAGTGGCCAAGTCATCTTTCAGCAGGATGGCACTAGCCCACAACACACGCCGAGCATGATAGAGGCGTTTCCAAGCAACTCTCAGCACCGCCCCAAGGACTGAGATAATAAAAATCTGGCTCCCTCCAGCCGCCACTACTCTGAGCTCCTGATCACGAAGTTCGCACCGCTCCTTCTACCACCATTCAAAACACATCCATCAAAGTTAGTAATTCCCTCAGCCAAGTGACACGAGCAACTCTTCCCTCGTGACTGCACCAGCACTCTCAAATTGCTCCAATCCCCTCTGCCATGGGAAACAAGAAATGTTATGCGGTTGGGTGGCAGCCTGGAGCATCACTCTCTAAGAAATGAAATTCCAAATAAATATACAAAACCAGACATGCAAAACAGATAGCAAACAAATAGCAAAACTAAAATAAGATAAACTGAAAAAACTAAATATATGAAGAAAGATATAAAAATGAAAAATAAACTAACAGAAAACACGAAACTAAGTTCATGAAAGTGAAAATTTTGAACAGGAAAATAAACAGAAAATAGAAACAAAATTGAAGAGAAAAGGAAATATAAAACTGAATTTCAAAATAAAAAATGCTATGTGGGGTACCACTCTGTCACGCAAAGAAGTTTCATGGACTGACACTGCTTTGGTGTGCGTACATCATTGTTCAACATCTCAATATTAGCACCAGCCACCTACAAAGCACCCCAATTCCCTAAAACATGCTAATCATGTGATTAGACGGTACCCCATAGAATTCTGCTTTCAAAAAGATAAAAAGGAAATCAAATTCCATACACCCACACACACAATCCAGAAAGCTAAATAAACAAGCAAAAAGATTAAATTAATATGTAAAAACTTAAAACAGGACTAAAAGAGCATCAACTAAATAAAAAACAGAAAATGCAAACCAGATTACAACGTCGAATACAAAACAAAACAAACTGAAGAACTGAATATATAGAAAACAATAATAAAAATAGAGGAAAAAAATAAAAACACAGAATAAAAAGTTGGTGAAAGTGAACATATATAGGTAAGAAAACAAACAGAATACACAGAATGAAAACAGAACTATAAAACTGGATTTTCAAGAAGAAAATGCTATGAAGTGCCACTATGTCACCTAATAGTTCCCCTAGCTGGCATGGCACCTGCATGGAACACCATTATTTAACTGACCCCTTCTGAATTAAACCAGCCCTATATATCCTTATCAATCCTCTATACTGAATTTTTCTGTGAACAAGCTGCCATTCATAGCATTAGTCTTTCAAATATATATATATATATATATATATATATATATATATATATATATATATATATATATATATATATATATATACATATATATCCAGGAACTTCCATAGCGTTGGCGTGATTTGGTTTGACCAATGGATGTTGACGTGATACATCTTTGTAACGAAGATGGAGTGGAAACATCATGATGAATTAGCTTTTCCCGGTTTTCTGAATGAGCACTGTGAACTATCCGCTTCAAAAAGTATAGTGGATCGAACCGAAACCAACATTAAGTGAAGTCAATGAGCCATCTAAAAAGCGGAATAAAGGAGCTTCCGTTCTAAATGTTGTATTTCCTTAGTTATTCTTTCGGGGTTCTTTGGCTTTCAACTAGAGTCCTGATCAAGCAAGACGTAGTCCTATCTATCTATCTCTCCAGACACAATATCTTGAGTACCTGAAACCATGTTCAGTGCTGCAAAAGTGTAGTTGTAGCCCCTAACATCTTCATATATATAATGAAACTCCAAATAACTAAATAAGAGCAAATTACAAAACAAAATAACAAAAATAAACTGAAGACTTCAATATGAAACAAAAATAAAAATAAATAAATAAAAGCTAAAGAACTGAAAATGCAAAACTAAATTTGTGAAGTGAAAATAAAAGCAAAAAATAAACATAAAACAAAAAGAAATAGAATAAAAAAGAAACATAAAACCAAATATGTAAAAAGAGAAATGCCATGGACACCAACATGTCACACAAAAAGTTCCTCATGCCAATGCGGCTCAAGCATGGGATCATTATTTGACCGACCACTCATAAATCACACCAATTCCCACAAAAATTACACCAATCACCTCAACCACATGGCAGGAGGAACATTTTGTCATATTAAGTGGTTGCCGGATCATTACTCTTTTTAAAGATAAGATAAAATGAAAAAAAAAAATAGAAAAGTGCATGGAACCAGATCACATGACTAAATAATAAAATTAAAAAATTGATAAGTGAATATGTAGAAACAGATAATAGAAAAGAAAAAATAAACTGAACTTGTGAAAGTTAAAAAATTACAAAAACAGATAAATAGAGAATATGAACAAAGGAGAGTAAAAGGGAAACAAAATCCAAAGTTGTTGCCCAGAGGTACAGCCCAAGAGAGGGGGGTGAATTGGATCTCTTTAAAAAATAATTAAAGTTAAAACGCATGGAGAGTATGAGTTACTATTATCTTATAGATTCAGCAACGGAAATAAGATTGCACAAATACGATAGTGAATAAAGTTAGGAAAGCAGTCAGGAATATGCAGAGGAAAGGAAGAGAAGAACCACAATCACAAACACCAAGGTTTATAGTGGTTCGGTGCACTCCCAGCACTTACGTCCACTCCTCAAACCTAACTTGAGATTTCACTATAACCCAACAGATTACAGCCTGATTGTTTTCCGGGCTCACAATCAACCCAGTTGGTTTTCCCAGGTAACCAACTGAAAACCTTTTGTTTTCCGGGATCACAAACAACCCAGTTGGTTTTCAGATAAACCAACCAAAAACTTTACACCGTTTGTTTTTCCGGGCTCACAAACAACCCAGTTGGTTTTCAGTCAAACCAACCAAAAACTTTTCCCTTGCTGAATATTCTCGATTCAACAACTTCCAATCGAGGCTTGGAAGAGCCTTTACAAGTTTCAGATCAATGAAACTGTTACAGCAGCAATTAATCCAACTAAAGAATGTTGTAACTAGAAAACTTAAAGCTTCAGAGCATATAAAGAATAAATCAATGAAAGTAAAAGCTGAAACCGATGAAAAAGTTGGTTGTGGAAGGATGTCCCAATGTCCGAACAGCAGCTCTTCACGATGCAGTGAGAAACTTCGACTGATCTCCTTACAAGAGAAAGTTTCAGATTACAATGCTGGTGAGGATGATGAACTGTTAAGCTTTTCTTCTCTTTTTCTCAGTGGAAACCTTTTGTTTTCAATAGAATCTTTTTTCTTTCCTTTCTTTTTTTCATTCTGAGGTTCCCTCATATTTATAGACAGATTCTTCGGCGGGATTTGAATTCCTTTCTTTCCGTTCTGATGAGAATCTTTTTCTGTTACAGAAGAAGACAAAAACCGTTTACAGCTTCTCGTTGTGATCCCAGCAATACAAAGGTCGACTCATATAACTCAGGGGTCGACTCATGTTCTTTCTGGATCGGCACTTCAAAATATGGAGAAAGCTTTTGCTGTGTCATCTTCAAAGGGTCGACTCTTAATTCTTAAGGGTTGCCTCATCTTCATCAGGAGTCGCCTCTTTAAATACAAGGATCGACTCATCGTCTTCAGGAGTCACCTCTTTAAATGCAAGAGTCGACTCATACCATAATTTTCCGGCTGTCGCTTAAACTGAGCTGGGGTCGACTCTTCAATTTCGGGGGTCGACTCATTTTGAACAAGGGTCGACTCTTCAAGCTTCTCTCAGGCGGTAAAAGCTTTCTATTTACTTTAAACTACACAAGAGTCGACTCATGTTTTGCGGGGGTCGACTCATTGATTGTGTTTTTTGAATAAAACTTATCAAAATCAACTTAAACTTGTCCTTTTTGCTTAGGGGTTGATACAAGTTTTTCAAACAGAAAACTTTAGACTTCATCTCTGATCTCCATGGATTAGATTATGATCATTTTCTTTTGGAACATGTCCAATGAGATGTTTGCGAAGAACTTATGATTTTGCAGTGCTTCATTCCTTCTGATTTTTTTGACTTAGAAATCTTCACAATTAGGCCAATGTCATTAGTACACAACATGATCTCAAGTGTTTTGTAATCATCAAAATTCATCCTTTAGGGTTGACAATCTCCCCCTTTTTGATGATGACAAAACCATTGAGTTAAAAAGAATTTTGCAATAAATTTCACAGCAATTATCAGAATTTTATAATGAAGTTCAGAGCAAATATGACATTCAGAGATATATGCATAATTTTCCCCTATCAATTATAAACATTTGAATTATGCAGAGTTCTTGTTCTTCATCATTTCTTAAGTTTTGTTTGCCATCATAATTTAAAGCTCCCCCTATATATTATCTTTAATGTAGAGATTAGTATTCTGAATTATTTTCATATTTTTTATTTCTCAGATTAAAGTTCTTTATCATATATTTCTTCCGATTTGTATTCTGAATTCTTTTCACATTTCTTATTTCTCAGTTTAGAATTCTTTTTCATATATTTCTCCCTCTTTTTGTCATCAATAAAAGGAAGGAAACTTAAAAATAATATCTGACACCAACATTAAGGATTTTGATACCATTACAGATTTTGATAGGTATCAGAGCAGTGTATAAACTAATAAAGACATATACTTCAAGAAAGATAATCATTCATTATGAAGTACATTTGATAAATCAGAAGATTACAATTTGTATCAATTGGTATCAGTCAGCATACAAGTGTGCCAAATAAACATAAAACTCAGCTTAGTACAAGATTATGCTTTGAGAACATGGGTTTCAGTCTAAGCTTAGGTTAGGTTCAGTCTAGGGTCAGTCTAGGTTCAAGGTTTTGAAGATGAAGGTCCAGACTGATCTTCCTTTGGCTCTTCCATCAGCTTGTCAATTTTACTGTTTAGTGCAGTGATGGAGCTAGTGAGCTGAGTGTGCTCTTCTTTTAATTCTTGTATGGAGCCTTGAACAGAATTTTCTTGTGCTTGCATGTTTTTCAATCTAAGTAATTCTCCTCTGTTGATTAGCTGCTAATTGCCTCAATCCTTGTAGTTCAGATTTTACTTCTTTGAGTAAATTAGTGAGGTCAAGCACTCTATCCCAGCACACTCCTGAACTGAACAGTGTTTTGATAATATTATCTCCAATAGACTTTAATTGTCATTTCTCAAGTCTGAGTGGAGGATCTAATGGCCTTTGGATTGGAGGCTGACTGACTGGAGGCTCTCTTGGAGGTGCTTAAGTAGGGATCCTTTTGCCTTTGAGTGGTGTAGGAGTGTCTTGACCACTTTCATCTTGAATTTCTTTCCCTTTATGAGTCCATTTTTCTTCATTTTTGACAAATCCCATTCTTTTCAGTGATTTGTCATTGTAGACATCTGAAGTTAGAAGCTCTTTCTTGGTCTCTCCATCCAAGTTAATGTTGAAATAAATGAATACTAATGTCAGAACCATACCATAAGGATGTGAAGCTCCTTTTCTCTGTCCTTGAGCTTCCATGTATCTGAGCATCAAGCAGGGTAGGTTCAGTGGGAGTCCTTGTATAATATGATGCATTACTAGTATATCCCTTTCTGAAACCTGATCAAATTTTCCTGTCTTCGGAAAGAACATCTTGTTGATCATGTGATCCAGCAGACGCATCTCTGCATTTAGTTGATTGACACTGATTTCAGTCCAATCTCCTGTGACTTCTCTATTCAGAATGGTACTTATCCCTTCATTTCTATTCCCCAAATGATCTCCATTCTCTCCATCGTTTGGAATCCGAAGAGCATCTCTCAGAATTTCTTCTGTAATCAAGATAGAGATTTCTTTTACCTTGGACGAGATCTGTCCTTGTCCATATCTGGCATTGTTGTAGAACTCTCGTACCAAGTCTGGGAAGATTGGCACATTCAGGAAGCAATAGTATTCCCAACCCATATCCTTTAGATTATGCCCTAGTGGGAAGTTTTCCTTTTCCAAGAACTCGAAATCCACTCTCCTTCCTGTGGATACATTTCTTATGGAGAGAGGTCCTTGTTTCGAGACCGAGGATGGAGGTGACAGAGGGGCTGTGACAGGTTGAGGCGGTGGCGTTGCTTGCCTTTGTGGATTCATCTCCTTTTCTGCCCTAGCCTTCGTTCTTCCCTCTGTGTGTGAAGTGGCATTCTTCCTCTTAGGTCCGGATGTCACTTGCTTTACCCTCACCATTGGAAGATCAATCAAAACCTCGGAAAGATTTTCTAGGGTTTTTGGAAGTTTTTGTTTGAAGAAGAGTTTGAAGACAAAAAAAGGCGCTCTAAGGGGTATGAAACGTTTCAAATTCAACGTTTCAGAGAGAGAGAGAAAGCTTTTTAGAATCCATTTCGAATAATTTCCTCTTCAGTCGACTTATTCAACTCATGAGTCATCTCCTATAGACTAGGAGTCGACTCTTTTAGCTTAAGAGTCGTCTCCTGCAAGTTAGGGGTCGACTCTTTTAACTTAAGAGTCGTCCCTTACTACATGAGTCGACTCCTCATTTATATGAGTCGTCTCCTCAGACTGTTCAAGAGACAATCTTTTTTAATAAGATTCAAAAATCAATTGTAAACTACGAATCAAATCAACTAAAATTCAACTAATAATAGTCAATCAAAATACATGGTTTATCATTCATAATCTGTCAATAAAATGGATCACAAATGCATAATTCACCTCTAAATTTACAAAATACTTCTTCATTAAGAGGTTTAGTGAAAATATTTGCAATTTGTTTATCAGTATTTATACATTTCATTTTTATATCCCCATTTTGAGCATGATCTCTTATGAAATGATGTCTGATTTCTATATGTTTAGATCTTGAGTGTTGTATGAAATTTTTAGTCAGATTTATGGCACTAGTGTTGTCACACCTTATAGGAATTTTATTCTGTTTTATGCCATAGTCCTCAAGCTGTTGCTTAATCCATAGGATTTGGGCACAGCAACTTCCTGCAGCAATATATTCAGCCTCAGCTGTAGATAGTGCTACGGAATTTTGTTTCTTGCTAACCAAGAAATTTAGTTTGTTCCAAGGAATTGACAAGTTCCACTTGTACTTTTTCTGTCTAATCTACAATCAGCAAAATCAGCATCTGAATATCCAATCAAGTCAATTGTAGATGCCTTAAAATACCATAAACCTAAGTGTTGTGTTCCTTTTAAGTATCTTAGTATTCTTTTAACAGCAATAAGGTGTGATTCTTTAGGATTTACTTGATATCTTGCACGCATACAAACACTATGCATTATATCAGGTCTACTTGCTGTAAGATAAAGTAAAGATCCAATCATTCCTCTATACAGCTTTGAATCAAAGGATTTACCATGCTCATCTTTTTCTAATTTACAAGAGAAGCTTATAGGAGTACCTATTGATTTTGAATCTTCCATACCAAACTTCCTTAAGATTTCCTTTGTGTATTTGCTTTGGCAGATGAAGATTCTATCGCTTGTTTACTTGATTTGGAGTCCAAGGAAGAAGTTGAGTTCACCCATCAAACTCATCTCGAACTTACCTTGCATGAGCTTAGCAAATTCTTCACATAAACTTTCATTAGTAGCACCAAATATAATATCATCAACATATATTTGAACAATCAGAATATCAGAATTTTTCTTTCTAATAAACAGAGTTTTATCAACATTTCCTCTTGAAAAATTACTCTTTATTAAAAAGTTGCTTAACCTATCATACCAAGCTCTAGGAGCTTGTTTCAAGCCATAAAGTGCTTTGTTCAATTTAAAAACATGATCTGGAAGTTTATGATTTTCAAATCCAGGTGGCTGTTCTACATAAACTTCTTCAGTTATGAAACCATTTAGAAATGCACTTTTGACATCCATCTGAAATAATTTAAAATTCATGAAGCATGCAAATGCAAATAATAATCTAATAGCTTCAAGTCTAGCTACAGGTGCAAAAGTTTCATCAAAATCAATTCTTTTTTCTTGATTATATCCTTTAGCAACTAATCTAGCCTTATTTCTAATTACAATTCCATCCTCATTTAATTTATTTCTGAAAATCCATTTTGTTCCAATTATAGAAATATTTTCAGACCTTCTAACTAAATTCCAAACATTGTTTCTTTCAAATTGATTCAGTTCTTCCTGCATTGCCATTAACCAATTGTTATCTTTTTCAACTTCTTCAAAAGATTTTGGTTCTATTTGAGAAATAAATGCAAGATGATTACAAACATCTCTAATGGAGGATCTAGTCATAATTCCTTGTGAAGGATCACCAATTATTAGTTCTCTAGGATGACTATGTGCATACCTCCATTCTTTTGGTAGACTAGTTTTATCATTAAGCATTTGATCTTCTTTCTGATTTTCATCATGCTCTAATTTTCAGATGCAGATACATCCTTTAGGGTCAATTCTTTGGCTTGCTTATTGAGTTCTTCTGCATCATCATCGAGATCTAAATTCTTCCTTGATGAAGGGTCATTAGATTAATCAAAGATAACATGTATTGACTCTTCTACGACTAGAGTTCTCTTGTTAAATATTCTATATGCTTTGCTTGATGAAGAGTATCCAAGAAAAATAGCTTCATCTGATTTTGAATCAAATTTTTCCAAATTGTCCTTACCATTATTTAGAACAAAACAGATGCAACCAAAAACATGAAAGTATGAAAGATTTGGTTTCTTATTTTTCAAGAGCTCATATGGAGTTTTCTTTAGTATTGACCTAATAGTAACTCTATTAAGAACATGTCAAGCTGTATTTATTGCTTCATCCCAAAAATACTTTGGTAAATCACTCTCACATAACATTGTCCTAGCCATTTCAGTAAGTGTTCTATTTTTTCTCTCTACAACACCATTTTGTTGCGGTGTTCTTGGTGCAGAAAAATTATAATCAATACCATTTTCAGTACAGAAATTTTCAAAATCATGATTTTTAATTCAGTTCCATGATCACTTCTAATCTTGATAGTTTTCAGTCCATATTCATTTGAAATATTTTTATACAGTTTAGTGAAAGTTGAAAATGCCTCACTTTTGTGTGCCAAGAATAAAACCCATGTATACCTAGAAAATCATCCACAATAACAAAGCCATAAAGTTTTCCTCCTAGACTTACAGTTCTAGTTGGTCCAAATAAGTCTATATGCAGAAGCTCTAAAAGCCTATTTGTGGAGACAGCATTTTTAGATTTGAAGGAGGTTCTGGTCTGTTTTCCTAGTTGGCATGCTGAGCAGATTTTATCTTTTTCAAATGATAATTTAGGCAAGCCGAAAACAAGTTCTTTTCGGATAAGTTTTGAAATTAAGTCCATGCTTGCATGAGCTAATTTTCGATGCCACAACCAGCTGACTTCACTATTTTTCATTGCTACTAGACAGTCCATGTTTTTCATTAGTATTTGATCTAAATCAACTACATATACATTTCCATGTCTATATCCAGTAAATATTATACCACTGCCATTACTACTAGAAACTAAGCATAATGATGATTCAAAAGTCACAAAATATCCTTTATCATAGAATTGACTAATGCTTAGCAAATTATGTTTCAATCCATCTACCAATAAAACATTTTCAATAAAAGTAGTTGGTGTAATCCGAATGTTACCAATACCAATGATTTTGCCTTTTTCATTATCACCAAAGGTAACCATTCCCCCATCTTTCTTTTTGAGGGACATGAATTGGGATTCATCCCGTCATGTGTCTAGAGCACCCACTATCCAAGTACCATTTTCTATTTGATGCTTGGGATGCTAGACACACCTGCAAAACAGAAATTCAATTCTTTATCTTTGGTACCTAAGTTTTCTTGGGTCCTTGAATGTTAGCAATGATGGTTTCCTTCGGAACCCATATCTTTTTAATTGAAAAATTCTTCATAAAACACTGACTTATAGGATTGTAAGTGGCATATTTCTGTTTCAGTTTGTCTAATTTGAATGGTACAGATTTCGGTTGAACATAAGTGGGTTTCACAAAAATGTTTTTCAATGATTTCTATTTCTTCTAAGGATTATATCCTAAGCCAGCTTTATCATAAACAGCTTTCTGACTTTCTAGAATTAAATTTAATTTTTCAGAACTTAGGGTGAATTTATCAACAATAGGTTTCAGTTTTTCAACTTCATTAACTAACTTCTGATTTTCTTCATGCAGTTTCTTCTTATTATCCAGAAGCAGAGTATTTTCTTTTTCTAATGATTGGTTCTTAATCTTCAGTTCCTTGTTCTTTAAGCTAAGCTTTTTATATTCAATCATAAGCTCAGAAAAGCATCTTGAAGCTCATCGAAAGTGAAATCATATTCAGTATCAGATATACCTCATTTTCGTGTCCCATTGGACACAGATTTGCAGCTTCTTGTTACTGTTCTTCTTCTCCAGAGCTGGATTCATCACTGTCACTCCAAATAGCCATCATAGCTTTCTTCCTTAACCTCTTCGGAGCCTTCTTTAATAGAGGACAGTCTGTTCTGAAGTGTCCAGGCTTTTTGCACTCATAACAAACATATTGCTCCTTATTTTCTTTGCTTTGCTCCCCCTTGATTACAGACCTTTTCCTGAAATTTTCTCTGTTTCTTCTGAAGAATTTTCTGAACTTTCTTGTAATCAGGGCCATTTCCTCACTGTTATCAGGTTCAGAATCCTCACTCTCATCCTCATGCAGAGTGGATTTAAGAGCGATGGTTCTGCGCTTCTTGGGTTAATCCTCCTCAAGGTTCTGTTTCATTGAGAGCTCATGAGTCATTAAGAAACCCAGCAGTTCTTCCAGTGGGAGAGAGTTGAGATCTTTGGCTTCTTGAATGGCAGTGATCTTTGCTTTCCATGCTCTAGGAAGAGACCTAAGAATTTTCCGAATAAGATCACTATTAGAGTAAGATCTAACAAGGCTTTTCAGGCAGTTTATAATATCAATGAATCTAGTAAACATTTTAGTTATAGATTCACTGTTTTTCATTCTAAATAATTCATACTTATGCACTAGCATACTGATTTTAGATTCTTTGATCTAGGTAGTGCCTTCATGTGTAACTTCCAGCCTATCCCAGATTTCTTTAGCAGTCATGCAAATAGATATACGATTAAACTCATTTGCATCTAAAGAACAGTAAAAAACATTCATGGCTTTTGCATTCAGTTGAGCCATTCTTTTATCATGGTCATCCCATTCAATCTCAGGTTTGAATAAGGTGATGCCATCAACAATTTTAGTTGGTGTGTGAGGTCCATTAATAATAACAGTCCATAAATCATAGTCAAGTGCTTGAATAAAAAATCTCATACGAGCTTTCCAATAAGTAAAATTTGTGCCATTGAAAAGAGGTGGTGTATTGGTAGATTGCCCTTCGGCAACAGAGGATCCCATAGTGGCTGCCACGACCTTTAACTCTTGATTGTTAGATCAAAAAATTTCTGGGAGTACCAGGCTCTGATACCACTTGTTGCCCAGAGGTGCAGCCCAAGAGGGGGGTGAATTGGGTCTCTTTAAAAAATAATTAAAGTTAAAACATATGGAGAGTATGAGTTACTGTTATCTTATTGATTCAGCAGCGAAAATAAAATTGCACAAATACGACAGTGAATAAAGTTAAGAAAGCAGTCAGAAATATGCAGAGGAAAGGAAGAGAAGAACCACAATCACAAATACCAAGATTTATAGTGGTTCGGTGCACTCCCAGCATGTACGTCCACTCCTCAAGCCTAGCTTGAGATTTCACTATAACCCAGCAGATTACAGCCTGATTGTTTTCCGGGCTCACAATCAACCCAGTTGGTTTTTCCAGGCAACTAACCGAAAACCTTTTGTTTTCCGGGATCACAAACAACCCAATTGGTTTTCAGATAAACCAACCAAAAATTTTACACCGTTTTTTTTTCCGGGCTCACAAACAACCCAGTTGGTTTTCAATCAAACCAACCAAAAACTTTTTTCTTGCTGAATATTCCCAATTCAGCAACTTCCAATTAAGGCTTGGAAGAGCCTTTACAAGTTTCAGATCAATGAAACTATTACAGCAGCAATTAATCCAACTAAAGAATGTTGTAACTAGAAAACTTAAAGCTTCAGAGCATATAAAAAATAAATCAATGAAAGTAAAAACTGAAGCCGATGAAGAAGTTGGCTGTGGAAGGATGTTCCAATGTTCGAACAGCAGCTCTTCACGATGCAGTGAGAAACTTCGACTGATCTCCTCACAAGAGAATGTTTCATATTACAATGCTGGTGAGGATGATGAACTGTTAAGCTTTTCTTCTCTTTTTCTCAGTGAAAACCTTTTGTTTTCAATAGAATCTTTTTTTTTTCCTTTCTTTTTTTCATTCTGAGGTTCCCTCGTATTTATAGACAGATTCTTCGGCAGGATTTGAATTCCTTTCTTCCCGTTCTGATGAGAATCTTTTTCTGTTACAGAAGAAGACAAAAGTCGTTCACAGCTTTCCGTTGTAGTCCCAGCAGTACAAGGGTCGACTCATATAACTCAGGGGTCGACTCATGTTCTTTCTAGATCGACGCTTCAAAATGTGGAGAAAGCTTTTGCTGTGTCATCTTCAAAGGGTCGACTCTTAATTCTTAAGAGTCGGCTCATCTTCATCAGGAGTCGCCTCTTTAAACACAAGGGTCGACTCATCATTTTCAAGAGTCGCCTCTTTAAATGCAAGAGTCCACTCATACCATAATTTTTCGGCTGTCACTTAAACTAAACTGGGGTCGACTCTTCAAACGCAAGGGTCGACTCTTCAATTTTGGGGGTCGACTCATTTTGAATAAGGGTCGACTCTTCAAGCTTCTCTCAGGCGGTAAAAGCTTTCTGTTTACTTTAAACTACACAAGAATCGACTCATGTTTTGCAGAGGTCGACTCATTGACTGTGTTCTTTGAATAAAACTTATCAGAATCAACTTAAACTTGTCCTTTTTACTTAGGGGTTGATTCAAGTTTTTCAAACAGAAAACTTTAAACTTCATCTCTGATCTCCATGGATTAGATTATGATCATTTTCTTTTGGAACATATCCAATTAGATGTTTGCGAAGAACTTATGATTTTGCAGTGCTTCATTCCTTCTGATTTTTTTGACTTAGAAATCTTCACAATTAGGCTAATGTCATTAGTACACAACATGATCTCAAGTATTTTGTAATCATCAAAATTTATCCTTTAGGGTTGACAAAAGTCTTTAAAAGACATACTATACAGTGCCACTCTACTGCATAAAAAAATCACTTGCACCAACTTGGCATTGGTATGACATGTCATGATTTGACCAAGCCTCAAAAATTGCACCAGCCTCCCTAAGTCGCATCAATTCCCCTCTACCATGTAGCATAAGGAACCTTTTCTATGACAGAGCATAGGCTCCCACAGCTTTACTCTTTCATAAGATAGGAGTAAATGAAATAATAAAGAAGTACTACAATACCAGATTACACACTAAAAAACAAAAAGATTAAAACAAACTGAAAACTGGATATTTAGAAACAGGGAAAACACTGAACTTGTGAAAGTAAATATAAAACTAAAGTCTTAAGCTAAAGGATGCACACTATCACATGAAAAGTTCCATTGCACCTGCATGGCATTGGCATAGCACATCATCATTTGACCAATCCCTTAGAAATTGCACCAGCCTCCCAGTGCATCAATGTCCATCTATCATGTTGCATAAGGAACTTTTTCTATGACAGAGCAAAGCCCAAAGCATTCTCTTTAAAAAAAAATTAACAAAATAAAATGAAACTCAAACAAACATTTAAAATTATGGGTATAATTCACATATATAGCATCAGATAACAGAACTAAAAAATCAAAAAGTAAAACAAAATAGAACAATCAATATATGAGAAAAACAAAGGAAAATGAAATAAAAACAGAAAAAATACAAAGCTGAATTCGTGGAAGGATAACAAAGATGGACATGAAATAGAATAACAAGAAAACAAATAACTGAACAAAAATGCTACAGGGCACAATTTTCACACAAAGTTTCCCCTGCCAACATGGGCTAGCTATGGCACACTATTATTTGAACAAACCCTCAAAAATCAAACCAACTCTCTTTGCTGCATGGCTCAAGGAACTTTGTCTCAAAGAGGAACCAATGTATCACTACTTTTCCCAAAAAAAAACAAATAAATATACAAACCGAAAATAAAAAACCAGTTTATGGAGCAATCTAAAATATAAATAAACTAATAAAAAACTGAATATACAGAAACGGGTAACAAAAAAACAAGGAAAAAACTGCATGATTTATGTGCATTACACGAGATAAGTAACATCCCGTCAGATTATAAGATTGCAACCATCCTTACCTAGTCATCAATCGCGTGCAATGAGATAGAAAATTTACAAAAGGTAACCTAACTGAAAGCTTCTCTTTTTGAAATTAAAGTTCTCCTTACTTTAGATCCAACACCCTTGTTTCCACAGAATATGTGACAGGTAAAATGTTAAAGATGCAATTTATAAAGCATAATAAAATTTATAACTTCAGATATATTCAATATGTCGTATGCTTTTTCCATTGTTTTCAATATCTCCTTTCCTTTAACTGATAAGCATGGTGCATTAAATGACATCACGAAGTTGTAAGTTAACATTTAAGATAAACTAAAGCCAACATAGCAATAGTACCAAAATATTGGAACACAGCTTTTATCAATAATGTAAATATTATAAAAAAAATCAATTATATAAAATAATCAGATAAATCAAGTTATTAAAAACAAAACTAGAGGATCTTGGAAATTCCATTAACCATATGCTTCAAAGGAAAAACAATTATGCAATATCAATAACTGCTGGAGAAAATAAAAACACGCTACAGGCTTCAATTCTAATAATAGCCGCTTCTTGAAATAAATAACCAACATGAAAGACAGATCAAGATGAACTAGAAAATGACTAATAATTAAAGAAGCATCAGCAGACAGCATACAATGAAGTATTAGACAATATTCCCTAAAGAATGTCTGATGGTGCATAGCAAAAAGTTTCCATGTAAAAGATCCTGCAATAAGGTTACATTAACCTATTATACCGGCCAAATCAATTATACCCGCAGGTTAATCATTGTTTCACACTTAAAGCAAATCAAAGTTTTCCATAAAAAAGGTCAAAAAAAATGCATCCGTTGGAGGACAACTAGCATGGTGTTATCTGAAGTATCTTATAAGAAATACACCCAAAAAGGGAAAGAAAAGAAGGCGGATCGTGCACATTATAATCTACGAAATGCTCTGCGTTAGAAGACATGGAATTAAGATACCCACAACCAAACAATAATTTAAAATTCCAAAGACTTGCCTCCAATACGACCTTAGAATGAGCATAACCCTGGCTGCCTAAAATTTTAAAAAGAAAAAGAAAAAAAAAACCTAAAATCTTAAATGTCACGCCCGGGACCCGGATCCGTGACATGGCCGTGCTATTGCCGACTATCGCCCACAGTAGCACGCAGCCTCATACAGGGGTAACAGGTAGCCAAAAGGATTCAAACCTTTATATATTAAAAGTTTTGCAGTACAACCTTGAAGTTTGATGCCAAAAATACAGAACTTCTATGCTATTCAAATGTACAAAAGTATATAAGCTTCTCCAAAAATAACGAAGCTCTGTAACAAAATAAAAACATATCTGATGGCGATCACTGGTGAGGATCTGAAAGAAAAACGAAGCATAAACGGACGTGAGCTACACGACTCAGTAAGTAATCCTGCATAATCCTACCAGATCAACTAGTAGGCTAAACATGTAAATCAGGGTTTGAGAAGCTGACATGCATATTTATCTAATAATCATCATGGCATAATATGTATGCAATTTTAAACAAAGCAGTAGTGCAAATCACAAAAATTTTCATAAAATATGCATATGAAACCGTACCCCCGGCATGCCGTGGTCCATTCTCTCGGATGCTACTGCGAAGTCAGTCTTGACCACTGGCGGGGCAGGCCCAGTTACTATTCAGCCACTGGCGGGGCAGGCCCAGTTACTACTCAGTCACTGGCGGGGTAGGCCCAGTTACTATTCAGCCACTGGCGGGGCAGGCTCAGTCATTCTCAGTAGCATCTTTGAGCCCTTTATAGTGCCTCTGGGATAGCTAAGACTTTATAAACTTACATGCATGATTAAAATATCAGTATCCTCATGTTGCATACATAGCCATAGCTTCTGGGATCATGCAAGTTACTTATGCATTGTAACATATCAAGCATGAAACATATATACTTAAAAAAAATGCTGAGGAAACATTAATAACATGACATGATCCATAACAGGATTAGAACAGGTTACTCACTTTCTTCACTAATCATGCATACAATTCAAATTGTATGAAAAACATTGGTTCATCTTATAAAACGTAATACAAGATCTACGATAAGATTAAGACAGATTACTTACATCAACTCGCTTTCCAAATTGCTCAAGTCCAGGTGACAAATCCTTAATCACCTAAAACAACATCATAGGGATTACATTATTCCCCATTTATTTATTATAAAATTTTTTAGTTCATCATATTATGAACTTACTTGCTTGGATCCCATCCAAGGATCTAGCCAAGTCCAATTTACCCAATTTAGAGCCTTTGGGGCTCAGTTTAAAACCAGATTGGGTTCACATAGGTTAATTGGGTTTTAATTAAAGAATTGGGCCTGATTCACAACCAATTAGATCTGCTGAGACCAACTCAGCTTAATTGGGTTCGGACCCATTTCAATTTAACTTAAATTAGCTCGGATTTAACCCAATTTATAGTTTGGGCTCGTCCAGATTTAGCCCAATCTGATTGAGCTCGGATTTAGACTTAGCCCAATCTAATTGGGCTTGGATAGTCAAATTTGGCTAAACCCATTTCATTTCTTTTTTTTTTCCTTTTCTTCTCTTTTCCTTCTTTTTCTTTTCTTTTTCTTTTTTTTTTTCCTTTTCTTTTCTCCTCTTCTCCGTTTTCTTTTCTTTTTCTCCTTTTCTTCTCCTTCTTCTTTTCTTCTCCTTCCCGAAGCTTCCTCTCCTCCCTTCTCTTTCATCCCGATCTCCCCCTTCCTCTCTTCTCCGACGATGGGAGCACGACGAGTGGAAAGGGAGGACGGCGAGCGGAAGAAGGCCGGGCCACAACCGGCGGCGTCCACGGCTAGGCCCCGCGGCGTCCTCGGCCGAGCCTGTGACGACGGTGCTCGCGGCCGCCGCACACGACGAGGAGGATGAGTCCCCTCTTCCTCTCTTCTTTCCCTCTTCCTTTCTTTCTTTCATTCTTCTTCTTTTCTTCAACCTCCCTTCACCAACCCCATATTCTCTCTCTCTCACTCCCAAACCCTCTCTCTTCCTCTCTTCATTCTTCCCCTGTGAAGAAAGAAGGGGGGTTTGGGAGGGCCGAGCCACAGTCGGCGGTGCCACGGCCGGGCTCGCGGCGTCCACAGCCGTGCCTGCGGCGGCCTTCTCTTCTCCCACGGGGAAGAGAGGCCGGGAGAAGCCGGCGGCACTGCGGGATGCCCGCGGCCGCTCCCTTGGTCTGCCAGCAGCCGACGCCCGCACCGACGGGATCACGGCTGAAGCCGATGGCCGTCGCCGGTGGCTCTTGGCCTGCCAACAATCCCCTTCCTCCCTTCTTTCTTTGTTTCTTTGTTGTCTTGCACAAAACAGGGGGAGAGAAGGCAGGGGGCTTACCTGGCTTCCGAAGGGGATTGCAGTGCCCCGTGCTCCAGTGCCTCCACTCCATCGCCTTTGCCGATTTAGGGGTTCTTCAGATTTTTGGAGAGAGAGCCAGTAGGGTTTAATAGATACTCTTAAGAAGAAGGTGGGGGGGGGACGAGTGTCACGCCCAGCTTCTTCTTGGTGAGGAGCTTGAACAGCTGGGTCCTCCTCTGATCCCCACCTGTCCCTAGTCACATCCATGCATAAAGCATGAGGTGGCAGCCATCAACAATGGGCCCCAGTTAGGTCCATTAGGTATCCTGGCCCAATGCTCGAGTACGGGCCCAAAAAGGTATTGGGCCCAGTTAATTTTTGGGCCCAGTTACTATTCAGCCACTGGCGGGGCAGGCCCAGTTACTACTCAGCCACTGGCGGGGCAGGCCCAGTTACTACTCAGCCACTGGCGGGGCAGGCCCAGTTACTATTCAGCCACTGGCGGGGCAGGCTCAGTCATTCTCAGTAGCATCTTTGAGCCCTTTATAGTGCCTCTGGGCTAGCTAAGACTTTATAAACTTACATGCATGATTAAAATATCAGTATCCTCATGTTGCATACATAGCCATAGCTTCTGGGATCATGCAAGTTACTTATGCATTGTAACATATCAAGCATGAAACATATATACTTAAAAAAATGCTGAGGAAACATTAATAACATGACATAATCCATAACAGGATTAGAACAGGTTACTCACTTTCTTCACTAATCATGCATACAATTCAAATTGTATGAAAAACACTGGTTCATCTTATAAAACGTAATACAAGATCTACGATAAGATTAAGACAGATTACTTACATCAATTCACTTTCCAAATTGCTCAAGTCCATGTGACAAATCCTTAATCACCTAAAACAACATCATAGGGATTACATTATTCCCCATTTATTTATTATAAAATTTCTTAGTTCATCATATTATGAACTTACTTGCTTGGATCCCATCCAAGGATCTAGCCAAGTCCAATTTACCCAATTTAGAGCCTTTGGGGCTCAGTTTAAAACCAGATTGGGTTCACATAGGTTAATTGGGTTTTAATTAAAGGATTGGGCCTGATTCACAACCAATTAGGTCTGCTGAGACCAACTCAGCTTAATTGGGTTCGGACCCATTTCAATTTAACTTAAATTAGCTCAGATTTAACCCAATTTATAGTTTGGGCTCGTCCAGACTTAGCCCAATCTGATTGAGCTCGGATTTAGACTTAGCCCAATCTAATTGGGCTTGGATAGTCAAATTTGGCTAAACCCATTTCATTTCTTTTTTTTTTTCCTTTTCTTCTCTTTTCCTTCTTTTTCTTTTCTTTTTCTTTTTTTTTCTTTCTTTTCTTTTTTTTTTTTCCTTTCCTTTTCTCCTCTTCTCCGTTTTCTTTTCTTTTTCTCCTTTTCTTCTCCTTCTTCTTTTCTTCTCCAACCCGAAGCTTCCTCTCCTCCCTTCTCTTTCAACCCGATCTCCCCCTTCCTCTCTTCTTCGACGATGGGAGCACGACGAGCGGAAAGGGAGGACGGCGAGCGGAAGAAGGCCGGGCCACAACCGGCGGCATCCACGGCTAGGCCCCGCGGCGTCCCCGGCCGAGCCTGTGACGACGGTGCTCGCGGCCGAAGCCGGCGGCCGCCGCACACGACGAGGAGGATGAGTCCCCTCTTCCTCTCTTCTTTTCCCTCTTCCTTTCTTTCTTTCATTCTTCTTCTTTTCTTCAACCTCCCTTCACCAACCCCATATTCTCTCTCTCTCACTCCCAAACCCTCTCTCTTCCTCCCTTCATTCTTCCCCTGTGAAGAAAGAAGGGGGGTTTGGGAGGGCCGAGCCACAGTCGGCGGTGCCACGGCCGGGCTCGCGGCGTCCACAGCCGCGCCTGCGGCTGAGCCCACGGCCGCGCCTGCGGCGGCCTTCTCTTCTCCCATGGGGAAGAGAGGCCGGGAGAAGCCGGCGGCACTGCGGGATGCCCGCGGCCGCTCCCTTGGTCTGCCAGCAGCCGACGCCCGCGCCGACGGGATCACGGCTGAAGCCGATGGCCGTCGCCGGTGGCTCTCGGCCTGCCAACAATCCCCTTCCTCCCTTCTTTCTTTGTTTCTTTGTTGTCTTGCACAAAATAGGGGGAGAGAAGGCAGGGGGCTTACCTGGCTTCCGAAGGGGATTGCAGTGCCCCATGCTCCAGTGCCTCCACTCCATCGCCTTTGCCGATTTAGGGGTTCCTCAGATTTTTGGAGAGAGAGCCAGTAGGGTTTAATAGATACTCTTAAGAAGAAGGTGGGGGGGGGGACGAGTGTCACGCCCAGCTTCTTCTTGGTGAGGAGCTTGAACAGCTGGGTCCTCCTCTGATCCCCACCTGTCCCTAGTCACATCCATGCATAAAGCATGAGGTGGCAGCCATCAACAATGGGCCCCAGTTAGGTCCATTAGGTATCCTGGCCCAATGCTCGAGTACGGGCCCAAAAAGGTATTGGGCCCAGTTAATTTTTGGGCCCAGTTACTATTCAGCCACTGGCGGGGCAGGCCCAGTTACTACTCAGCCACTGGCGGGGCAGGCCCAGTTACTATTCAGCCACTGGCGGGGCAGGCTCAGTCATTCTCAGTAGCATCTTTGAGCCCTTTATAGTGCCTCTGGGCTAGCTAAGACTTTATAAACTTACATGCATGATTAAAATATCAGTATCCTCATGTTGCATACATAGCCATAGCTTCTGGGATCATGCAAGTTACTTATGCATTGTAACATATCAAGCATGAAACATATGTACTTAAAAAAATGCTGAGGAAACATTAATAACATGACATAATCCATAACAGGATTAGAACAGGTTACTCACTTTCTTCACTAATCATGCATACAATTCAAATTGTATGAAAAACACTGGTTCATCTTATAAAACGTAATACAAGATCTACGATAAGATTAAGACAGATTACTTACATCAATTCGCTTTCCAAATTGCTCAAGTCCAGGTGACAAATCCTTAATCACCTAAAACAACATCATAGGGATTACATTATTCCCCATTTATTTATTATAAAATTTCTTAGTTCATCATATTATGAACTTACTTGCTTGGATCCCATCCAAGGATCTAGCCAAGTCCAATTTACCCAATTTAGAGCCTTTGGGGCTCAGTTTAAAACCAGATTGGGTTCACATAGGTTAATTGGGTTTTAATTAAAGGATTGGGCCTGATTCACAACCAATTAGGTCTGCTGAGACCAACTCAGCTTAATTGGGTTCGGACCCATTTCAATTTAACTTAAATTAGCTCGGATTTAACCCAATTTATAGTTTGGGCTCGTCCAGACTTAGCCCAATCTGATTGAGCTCGGATTTAGACTTAGCCCAATCTAATTGGGCTTGGATAGTCAAATTTGGCTAAACCCATTTCATTTCTTTTTTTTTTTCCTTTTCTTCTCTTTTCCTTCTTTTTCTTTTCTTTTTCTTTTTTTTTCCTTTCTTTTCTTTTTTTTTTTCCTTTCCTTTTCTCCTCTTCTCCGTTTTCTTTTCTTTTTCTCCTTTTCTTCTCCTTCTTCTTTTCTTCTCCTTCCCGAAGCTTCCTCTCCTCCCTTCTCTTTCATCCCGATCTCCCCCTTCCTCTCTTCTCCGACGATGGGAGCACGACGAGCGGAAAGGGAGGACGGCGAGCGGAAGAAGGCCGGGCCACAACCGGCGGCGTCCACGGCTAGGCCCCGCGGCGTCCTCGGCCGAGCCTGTGATGACGGTGCTCGCGGCCGAAGCCGGCGGCCGCCGCACACGACGAGGAGGATGAGTCCCCTCTTCCTCTCTTCTTTTCCCTCTTCCTTTCTTTCTTTCATTCTTCTTCTTTTCTTCAACCTCCCTTCACCAACCCCATATTCTCTCTCTCTCACTCCCAAACCCTCTCTCTTCCTGTTGCCCAGATAGACAACCCAAGAGGGGGGGTGAATTGGGTTTTAAAATAATTTTAACTATTAAAGCGTTTGTGGGTGACTAATTAATGCTTTTTACAAGATGATTAATTAGTTGTTGTGATGTGTATGAAATGAGAGTAATGGTAAGAGACAAGCAATCACAAACACAAAGCTTTTATAGTGGTTCGGAGCTAACCCTTGCTCCTACGTCCACTCCCCAAGTCTCTCTTGGGAATTCACTATAACCCCTTGGATTACAGCCAGTTGTTTTCCAAGCTCACAACCAAACTTGTTGTTTTACGAGCTCACAACGAACTCGGTCGGTTTTCCCAGGCTCACCGACTAGAACCAACCCTGATTGTTTTCCCGAGATCACAATCGAACCCTTACACGTTGGTTTTACACTCGGCTCACCAACCAACCTCAATACTCTTGATTCAATGCCCCGATTGAACCAAGCAAAGACAAAGGTGTAGATAAAAGAGACAAACAGAAAAATACAGCTTCTCAAAAGCAGATAAATGGCAATATGAACAATAACGAAGTTAAGAGCCCTCAAACGCTTTTAAGTTGGAGAAGAGGAAGGGCTTCTTGAACTTCGGGTCTCCTCTTGAATGTGTAGTCGACTTGAATGCAGGAGAAGGCTCTTTCAATGTTGGGAAGAAGTAGGTGGATGCAGTTAATGCTGCTCTTCCCTCTTTTTCGTTGAAGAACAAGTTGCAGAGATTGAAAGCTTGATTACTTGGAGTGGAATGGTTGTTCACTCTCTTGCTACAGTCCTCTGTGGCTATTTAAACCAACCCCCATGGAAACTAGCCGTTAGAGAGCTTTTTCTGCCCGTTCTGCACACTCTGTACAGTCTGACAATGTGTCCGTTGGTGGGTTGGAGTCGACTCGCGCGATCAGGAGTCGACTCATCTGTAGCGGGAGTCGACTCATACTTTTTCGGAGTCGACTCTGCAACTGTTCCAAATTTGAATTAAAGTTGCTTTCACGACTGGGAGTCGACTCGTCTTGACCCAGAGTCGACTCGCCAACTTCTGGAGCTGACTTGGCTTTCTCGGAGTCGGCTCATCCCATGAAGTCCGTGGACGTATTTTTGAATTTGGTCCACTCGAGTCGACTCGACTGTCCTGGGAGTCGACTCAGCGCTCAGAGCCCGAACTCCCTATCTTCTGTCTTTTGGCTCGTCCAGTCTTGGAGTCGACTCGAGCTTCCTCGGAGTCGACTCGGCTCTCAGTTTCCAAAACTTAGTCTTCTGCCCTTTTGATGTGAAGCTGCCTTGGAGTCGACTCTAGCTGTCTGGGAGTCGACTCGAATCTCAGAGGCAGTAACTTGGTCTTCTGTCTTCTTTGTGGTCGCGGAGTCTCGAAGTCGACTCGAATCTCAGAGTCCAGAATCTGACCTCTGACTTTTTCTTTGTGTACTGCTGAGAGTCGACTCTTGCTGTCTTTGGAGTCGACCTGCCAACCATCGGAGTCGACTCGCGTTCCACTGGAGTCGACTCGAATCTCAGACCCGAAAACTGCTCTCTGACTTTTTCTTTGTATTCCTCTTGGAGTCGACTCTTACTACCCTGGAGTCGACTCGGTGAACCTCAGAGTCGACTCGCACACTTCGGGAGTCGACTCGTTAACAGGTTCTGAGTTGAAGCTTTCAGTTCGTCTGTCTGTTCTCAGTCGGAGTCGACTCGTACTGATCCGGAGTCGACTCGAGCTCGTGCCAGTGAACTTGATACGCTTGGAGTCGACTCGTGATACTCTGGAGTCGACTCGAGTCTCAGACTTTGGTTCAAGCTGACTTCTTAACTTATCCAAAAATTATGAACCAAGTCTTGAGACACTTAGACAAGATTTTCACTGAAACACTTAATTGAATTCATTAGTAAACAAGAAATATACTCAAATGCTTTGAGCTCATCAAAATCAAATAGGGTTTTAATCAATCACTCCACAATCTCCCCCTTTTTGATGATGACAAAACATTGAGTATATGTAAAGTGAATTGCACAATAAACAATGAAATAAAATCCATAAATGAATTCAAATGTCTAGTAGTTCAATTTATCCAAGCTTGAAAGGAGTGAAACAATAAATTTCGGAGTTAAAGCTCCCCCTTTCATTTGGAATTATATAAGCCTTCATATCATGCAATCAATTGTTTGGCTTATATATATTTAATGATTTAGCTTTCTTAAAAATTCAGATTCTCCCCCTCAACATATGCATTCTACTTTGTTTTGATTCTTTGAATTTCCTTTTAATGCTTTGAAGTTTTTGAACTGAAATTTTGGTTTTTAGAGGAAAAATCTGTCAATTTGTTCTTGAGTAGGATTCAGCTAATCTCCGAATATCCCTTGAATAGATTCTGGAGATTACTCCATTAAGAGCCCCAAAAGAGAGATAATGAGCCTCGGGGTACCGAATCCACTTAGAACAAATTTGTGTGTTTTAAGAGTTTATCTTTTTATTGATTTCCATTGATTCCTTTTACATATTTTATACATATTTTTCTTCCTTTTACATATTTCTCCCCCTTTTTGTCATCATATCAAAAAGGAGGTAAACAGAACACACAATCAACCATAGATCAAAAGGCACATTATTGAAGAAAAATGCGGCTACTCATTGTATTAATTTGTATGTAAGTACATTTCAGAATACAATAAGTAACGTAAAGCAATACATGTCAAAGCAAAATACAAAAAGTAGCTACGGTCTCCTCGAGGATGTAGGTCCTCCTCTCGAGGATGTATCTCCTCCTCTCGAGGATGTGACTCCTCCTCTCGAGGATGTGGCTCCTCCTCTCGAGGATGTATCTCCTCGAGGCATGCGCTCCACGAGTGATTGGACCGCATTGGTCACGTTCTCTAGCTGGCGAATGATGGCCTGGATGGCCCTGCTCTGTGTCGTATCCAGCTCGAGTACTGACTTCTGCAATCCGTCTAGCTTGTCGATGAGCACATTCGACAAGCGCTCGGCCCCTGCGGTGGTGGTGGACATGTCACGGCCGATGTCATCCCGCATCTGTCGAGTGGTGCTCGTGACCTCACTCATGCTGTGGAACTGGGCCTGTATCAAGGTCCTCATGTTGTATATCTCTTGCCGCACCTCAGCCGTCATGTCTGTCACGGCTGTCAGGGAAGGGACCAATGCGGAAGATGTGGGCGCAGGAGAGGGAGTTGGCACCGAACTCCGGAGCTCCTGGAGCAGATCTCGGACTATCTCCTGCCGCAGCTCCCGGAGCTGCTCAGACGAGATCCGGACCTCCATAGGCTGAGTGGGTGGAGCTGAGGAGGAGGGTCCGGCGGAGGTGGTAGGAGCAGAAGTGGATGGAAAGTCTGGTACGTCGGGAAAGTCAGAATCGGGCTCAGGACTGGGGGAAGGTCTGGCGGTCTGTGTGGTGATGGATGATTTCCTAACCCAGATCCCCTCTCTCTTCCGAAACCCCATCCTGTGTAGGGTCCCCGCTCGCATGCGATCTGTCCATCGCAATGCCTTAGAGGGTTCCCCCTCAGGAATGGGAATCTCGTACTCCCTAAACAGAAGAGTGAATATCATGCCGTATGGGAGGGTGAGCCTAGGTCTATCTAGGGGCTCACACATATACCTATAGATGAGTTTGGGGAAGTTGATTGGAGTGTCCTGAAGAATATAAAACATCAGAGCTAGGTCTCTCTCATTTACAAAATCAAATCTTCCTGTCTTAGGGAAGATGGACCTAGACAATATACTCAAGAGGATCCGCACCTCAATCGGTAGTGAGCTAGCGGATACCTCGTCTAGAGGTGACTGGGGTGGATGCCCTAGAACGGCCGTAAGGGCCTCAACCCTGTCCTCAGGGTGTGTGGGAGCCACCCCTACTTGTGGAAGGTGGAGGATGTGGGCAATGAGATCCTCCGTAACAAACAGAGGGACACCGGCTACTGTGCCCTCGATACCCCCATCTCCCCGATGGACGGTACCGTAAAACTCTCTAACAAGGCCAGGGTAAGTGGGGAGGTCTAATGTAAGGAAAAACTCTAAGCCCTGGACCCTAAGCCTATCACCTATGGTGAACCCTTCCCGGGAGAGATAGTCGAAGTCGACATATCTCCCGGTGGTGACGGCCTTCCCGGCCAATGGCCTCACGGGAACCGCCCTAGGCGGGGAACGAGCCGGAGGTGGTGGCCTCGCGGGATCGTGCCGCGCCTTGGAGCGCCGCTCGGGACCGGCCTCGGGTCGGGACCTCTTCCGGACTACGGTCTTACGCGGCATAATGACCTAAAATGGGAGGAAAACTTAATGAGCGGTGAAGAACCGACGGGAAAGTCTTGGGGACGACTGGGGACGACCTAGAAAGGGAGGAAAACCCTAAGGGACGATGAAAGGTCGACGGAAAAGGGCTTGGAGACAATCGGGGACGACCTAGGAGTCGGCTCTAGGGCTTGTGAACAGTGGCGGCTGAGAAAGAAAGTGTTTTCGAAACGACAAAGCTAGGGTTAAAAAGTCGGATCCCGACTGCGAGTCGACTCCACTGAGTCGCGAGTCGACTCGACCTCGAGTCGACTCCAGAATATGCGCGAGTCGACTCTTCTTATGCGCCTGTAGACCTCGAGTCGACTCCCGACTATATGCGAGTCGTCTCCCCCTCTGCTGCCATCTTTGCAAGTCGACTCCCGCAAATGCGCGAGTCGACTCCCCCTTAGAAGCCGACTCTGAAACTTACTCGAGTCGTCTCTAACTTTGGCACGCACCTAAAAATCATGCTTCGTTTGTGCCAAACGAGGGAAAATCACTAAATTAGGATCTGATTTGATGATCATTGAAGAGAAACTCTATTTTAACCACAAACTAATCATCAAAATCAATGAATCTAGTGGAAACTACCACTAGGATGGATCAATCACTCCGAATCCCCTCCTAAGCACACTAAACCTCTCTTCACTTAGGGGTTTTGTAAAAATGTCTGCTAATTGATCATCAGTACAAACAAATTGGAGTGTCACATCACCATTCAATACATGATCTCTTATGAAGTGATGTCTTATCTCAATATGTTTAGTTCTTGAATGCTGAATTGGATTTTTAGTTAGATTAATGGTACTTGTATTATCACAATTAATGAGAATTTTATCTTGTTTAATGCCATAATCTTCTAGTTGTTGTATAATCCACAAGATTTGAGCACAACAACTCCCGGCTGCAACATATTCAGCTTCAGCAGTAGATAATGCAACCGAGTTTTGTTTCTTGCTAAACCATGAGATAAGGTTTTCTCCTAGAAATTGACACGATCCGCTGGTACTTTTTCTATCAAGCTTACATCCAGCGAAGTCTGAATCTGTGTATCCTATTAAGTTTAGGCTAGATTCTTTAGAGTACCATAGCCCTATATTCTTAGTTCCTATTAAATATTTAAAAATTCTCTTAACTGCAACTAGATGTGATTCTTTAGGATTAGCCTGATATCTAGCACACATGCAAACACTAAACATAATATCAGGTCTACTTGCAGTAAGATACAATAAGGATCCTATCATACCTCGATACAGTTTCTGATCTACAGATTTACCTGATTCATCTTGGTCTAATTTGCATGATGAACTCATGGGGGTGCTGATTGATTTGTTTCCCTCCATATCAAACTTCTTGAGCATCTCCTTGATATATTTGGCTTGATTGATGAAGATGCCTCCTTCAGATTGTTTGATTTGGAGTCCAAGGAAGTAAGTCAGCTCTCCCATCATGCTCATCTCAAATTCACTCTGCATCAAGTTAGCAAATTCTTCGCAGAGACGATTGTTAGTAGCACCGAAAATAATATCATCAACATAAATCTGTACTAACAGCATATCTTGGTTTTTCTTTTTCAGAAAAAGAGTTGTATCTACATTACCCCTAGAGAACTCATGTTCTAATAGGAATTTGCTAAGTCTCTCATACCATGCTCTAGGTGCTTGTTTCAAACCATAAAGTACTTTGTTCAATTTATAAACATGATTAGGGTATTGATGATTTTCAAAACCAGGAGGTTGTTCTACATATACCTCCTCATTAATATACCCATTTAAAAATGCACTTTTTACATCCATTTGAAATAGTTTGAAGTTCTTAGAGCATGCATATGCTAATAATAATCTAATAGCCTCAAGTCTAGCTACAGGAGCAAAGGTTTCATCAAAATCTATACCTTCTTCTTGATTATACCCCTTTGCTACTAGTCTAGCCTTATTCCTTATTACGATTCCATTTTCATCTAGTTTATTTTTATAAATCCATTTTGTACCTATAATTGAATATTCAGAAGGTCTCTCAACTAGATTCCACACTTTGTTTCTAGTAAATTGGTTTAATTCTTCTTGCATTGCATTTATCCAATTTACATCATTTTCGGCTTCTTCTATATGTTTGGGCTCAAAGTGTGAGACAAACGCTAGATGGTTATTTAAATTCCTAAGGGATGCTCTAGTCCTAACCGGTTGAGATGGGTCATCTAGAATTAGTTCCTTAGGATGCCCGTGAGCATACCTCCAAGCTTTAGTTAGCCCATGATCCACAATAGCCTCTTGGCTTGATGATGCTCCTTCAATCAATTTTTGATTATCATCTTGTAATGTCATTTCATCTATCTTTTCTTCAAGAATTTCAGCATCATCATCAAGGTTAACTTTCTTACTAGAGGAGATGTCACTAGAATCATCAAATACAACATGTATAGATTCTTCTATAACTAGGGTTCTTTTATTAAAGACTCTATAGGCTTTACTAGTCGTAGAGTAACCTAAGAATATGCCCTCATCAGATTTAGAGTCAAATTTACCTAGATTATCTTTCCCATTATTATGAACAAAACACCTACATCCAAAAACATGAAAGTAGTTTACCTTTGGTTTTCTGTTTTTCCAAAGTTCATAAGGTGTTTTCTTTATAATGGGTCTTAATAAAACTCTATTTAATATATGACAAGAAGTATTAATGGCTTCTCCCCAAAAGTACTTAGGGAGGTTACTTTCACATAACATAGTTCTAGCCATTTCCTCTAGAGTTCTATTTTTCCTCTCCACAATTCCATTTTGTTGTGGTGTCCTAGGTGCAGAAAAATTATGAGTTATTCCCTTTTTACTACAAAACTCATTGAATAACTGATTTTCAAATTCGGTACCATGGTCACTTCTAATGGCTATTACTGAAGTATCTCTAGCATTGGTTACTTCCTTATGAAACTTTTTAAATACTGAAAAAGCTTGATCTTTATGTGCTAAGAACATAACCCAAGTGTACCTAGAATAATCGTCTACAATAACTAGACCATATTTATTTCCACCTAGGCTTGTTGTTCTAGTTGGTCCGAATAGGTCCATGTGTAATAATTCTAGAGGTCTAGAGGTAGAGACACATTTTATGGATTTAAATGAATTTCTAGATTGTTTGCCAAATTGACATGCTTCACATATTTTGTTCTTTTCAAATTTTAATTTTGGCAAACCTATCACGGAATCTCTTTTAACTAGTTTAGTTATTGTGTCCATACTTGCATGACCTAACTTACGGTGCCATAACCAATTAGCATCATTATCTTTAGTTTCATTAACAACTAAACATTGGTTATGTTTTGCAAGATCTTCAAGGTCTACAACATACACATTTTCACGTCTAATTCCTTTAAAGACTAAACTATTGTCATTAGGATTTGTTATAATGCATAGTGATGGTTTAAACATAACATCATACCCTTTATCACATAATTGACTAATGCTTAACAAGTTATGCTTAAGACCATCAACATATCTAACATTATCAATAAAAGTAGAAGGGGTGATTTGAACTTTACCAATACCAATGATGTGACCTTGGTTGTTGTCTCCAAAAGTCACAGCACCTCCCTTCTTAGCTTCAAGGGTGAAAAATTGATCCTTATCACCCGTCATGTGTCTTGAGCAGCCACTATCCAAATACCAGCAGTTTTTGTTGACCTTGGCTGCAAGACACTCCTACACAAGCAAATCATGTCATCTTAGGTACCCAAGTTTTCTTGGGTCCTTCATGGTTAGTCAAGTTGGTTCCTTTTGGAACCCATACCCTTTTAATTTTCCTTTTTGTTTTACCTTTCCTAAAATTACACACATTTGCTTTATGACCTATAGTTCCACAACAAAAGCAGGTTACTTTCTTAGTTTTACTTTCCCCAGCTTTAACAAAGAAGTTACTAAGAAGTTTTTGTTTATTTCTTGGTTGATATCCTAAACCCGCTTTATTAAATACTGCTCGTTGACTATTTAGTATCATATTCAATTTTTCTGAGCTATATGTAAATTTTTCAACTAAGGATTTGTATTTGTTAAGTTCTTTGGTTAGTGTTTGATTTTCTGCCTTTAGATCATTTAGTTCTTTTGTGAGATCTTTGTTTAAGATTTGTTTATGGTTTTTAAGTTCTGAGAGTTCCTTAGTTAGTTTTTCATTATCCTTAGTTAAGGTATTAGTCTTTTGAGTTAAAAGTTGGTTGCTTGTCTTAAGGTCTATATTTTCTTTGGTGATTAAATCCTTATCCTTAACTAATGAATCATACTTACGGATATAAGTTTGGTTAGTTACTTTTAATTCTCTGTTTTTAACATTTATAGCCTTATATTCAATCATTAGTTCATTAAAGGCATCATAAAGCTCATCAAAAGTAAAATCTAAAGGCGATTCGAGCGTTACCTCATTTTCATTGGCCATGAAGCAGAAATTGGCCTTTTCCTCTTGTTCCTCATCCGATGAAGAGGATGATGAGTCTGAGTCGGATAGTGTCGTGACAAGAGCCTTCTTCTTCTTGTACTTGCTCCCCTTCTTCAGTAAAGGGCACTCAGCTCTTATGTGACCCGGCTTCTTGCACTCGTATCAGCCAATCCCCTCATTTTCCCTTTCCTTACCTTTGTCCTTGCGGTAGGAATTTGAGGGGCCTCTCCTTTGATGATAGGACTTCTTGTGGTTGATGAATTTTCTGAATTTGCGCACAAGAAGTGCCTCACCATCATCATCCTCATGTTCTTCTTCTTCACTGCTGCTACTGCAAGATAAGTCCTTGTTAGATGAAGTAGATTTTAGAGCTATTACCTTTTTCTTATGGGAGGACTCTTCCTCGTTGTGTTGTTTCATGGTTAGCTCGTGCGTCATTAGGGATCCAAGAAGCTCCTCAAGTGGTAATTTGTTCAGGTCCTTGGCTTCTTGGATTGCGGTCACTTTAGCTTCCCATGACCTTGGTAGACACCGAAGGATTTTCCTGACAAGCTCACTGTTAGTATAGTTCTTGCCAAGGCTTTTTAGGCCATTGACAATGTCAGTAAACCTAGTAAACATGCATGTAATTGTTTCATTAGAATCCATTTTAAATAGTTCATATTTATGAACCAAAATATTTATTTTGGATTCTTTGACTTGATTCGTGCCCTCATGGGTCACTTCAAGTCTGTCCCAAATCTCTTTTGCAGAATTGCAAGTAGAGACCCTATTAAATTTATTTCTATCTAAGGCACAATAAAGCACATTCATAGCTTTAGAGTCTAGTTGTGCCTTCCTCATGTCATGTTCATCCCAATTCTTTTCTAGTTTGGGTACCGTGACACCCTCCACATATATGGATGGGATGTATGGGCCATTTACTACAATGGTCCACATCTCATAGTCTTGGGCTTGGATGAATATTCTCATCCTAGCCTTCCAATATGAGTAGTCGGATCCATTAAAGAATGGGGGTCTTTGGGTGGACTGACCCTCAATGTGGGAAGATCCAAATGGGGTTGTCATTTTGATCTTTTACTCTTGGGTGGAAGAGTTTAGGCTCTGATACCACTTGTTGCCCAGATAGACAACCTAAGAGGGGGGGTGAATTGGGTTTTAAAATAATTTTAACTATTAAAGCGTTTGTGGGTGACTAATTAATGCTTTTTACAAGATGATTAATTAGTTGCTGTGATGTGTATGAAATGAGAGTAATGGTAAGAGACAAGCAATCACAAACACAAAGCTTTTATAGTGGTTCGGAGCTAACCCTTGCTCCTACGTCCACTCCCCAAGTCTCTCTTGGGAATTCACTATAACCCCTTGGATTACAGCCGGTTGTTTTCCAAGCTCACAACCAAACTTGTTGTTTTACGAGCTCACAACGAACTCGGTCGGTTTTCCCAGGCTTACCGACTAGAACCAACCCCGATTGTTTTCCTGGGATCACAATCGAACCCTTACACGTTGGTTTTACACTCGGCTCACCAACCAACCTCAATACTCTTGATTCAATGCCCCAATTGAACCAAGCAAAGACAAAGGTGTAGATAAAAGAGACAAACAGAAAAATACAGCTTCTCAAAAGCAGATAAATGGCAATATGAACAATAACGAAGTTAAGAGCCCTCAAACGCTTTTAAGTTGGAGAAGAGGAAGGGCTTCTTGAACTTCGGGTCTCCTCTTGAATGTGTAGTCGACTTGAATGCAGGAGAAGGCTCTTTCAATGTTGGGAAGAAGTAGGTGGATGCAGTTAATGCTGCTCTTCCCTCTTTTTCGTTGAAGAACAAGTTGCAGAGATTGAAAGCTTGATTACTTGGAGTGGAATGGTTGTTCACTCTCTTGCTACAGTCCTCTGTGGCTATTTAAACCAACCCCCACGGAAACTAGCCGTTAGAGAGCTTTTTCTGCCCGTTCTGCACACTCTGTACAGTCTGACAATGTGTCCGTTGGTGGGTTGGAGTCGACTCGCGCGATCAGGAGTCGACTCGTCTGTAGCGGGAGTCGACTCATACTTTTCCGGAGTCGACTCTGCAACTGTTCCAGATTTGAATTAAAGTTGCCTTCACGACTGGGAGTCGACTCGTCTTGACCCAGAGTCGACTCGCCAACTTCTGGAGCTGACTTGGCTTTCTCGGAGTCGGCTCATCCCATGAAGTCCGTGGACGTATTTTTGAATTTGGTCCACTCGAGTCGACTCGACTGTCCTGGGAGTCGACTCGGCGCTCAGAGCCCGAACTCCCTATCTTCTGTCTTTTGGCTCGTCCAGTCTTGGAGTCGACTCGAGCTTCCTCGGAGTCGACTCGGCTCTCAGTTTCCGAAACTTGGTCTTCTGCCCTTTTGATGTGAAGCTGCCTTGGAGTCGACTCTAGCTGTCTGGGAGTCGACTCGAATCTCAGAGGCAGTAACTTGGTCTTCTGTCTTCTTTGTGGTCGCGGAGTCTCGGAGTCGACTCGCGTAATGCGGGAGTCGACTCGAATCTCAGAGTCCAGAATCTGCCCTCTGACTTTTTCTTTGTGTACTGCTGAGAGTCGACTCTTGCTGTCTTTGGAGTCGACCTGCCAACCATCGGAGTCGACTCGCGTTCCACTGGAGTCGACTCGAATCTCAGATCCGAAAACTGCTCTCTGACTTTTTCTTTGTATTCCTCTTGGAGTCGACTCTTACTACCCTGGAGTCGACTCGGTGAACCCCGGAGTCGACTCGCACACTTCGGGAGTCGACTCGTTGATAGGTTCTGAGTTGAAGCTTTCAGTTCGTCTGTCTGTTCTCAGTCGGAGTCGACTCGTACTGATCCGGAGTCGACTCGAGCTCGTGCCAGTGAACTTGATACGCTTGGAGTCGACTCGTGATACTCTGGAGTCGACTCGAGTCTCAGACTTTGGTTCAAGCTGACTTCTTAACTTATCCAAAAATTATGAACCAAGTCTTGAGACACTTAGACAAGATTTTCACTGAAACACTTAATTGAATTCATTAGTAAACAAGAAATATACTCAAATGCTTTGAGCTCATCAAAATCAAATAGGGTTTTAATCAATCACTCCACACTTCCTCTCTTCATTCTTCCCCTGTGAAGAAAGAAGGGGGGTTTGGGAGGGCCGAGCCACAGTCGGCGGTGCCACGGCCGGGCTCGCGGCGTCCACAGCCGCGCCTGCGGCTGAGCCCACGGCCGCGCCTGCGGCGGCCTTCTCTTCTCCCACGGGGAAGAGAGGCCGGGAGAAGCCGGCGGCACTGCGGGATGCCCGCGGCCGCTCCCTTGGTCTGCCAGCAGCCGACGCCCGCACCGACGGGATCACGGCTGAAGCCGATGGCCGTCGCCGGTGGCTCTCGGCCTGCCAACAATCCCCTTCCTCCCTTCTTTCTTTGTTTCTTTGTTGTCTTGCACAAAACAGGGAGAGAGAAGGCAGGGGGCTTACCTGGCTTCCGAAGGGGATTGCAGTGCCCCGTGCTCCAGTGCCTCCACTCCATCGCCTTTGCCGATTTAGGGGTTCCTCAGATTTTTGGAGAGAGAGCCAGTAGGGTTTAATAGATACTCTTAAGAAGAAGGTGGGGGGGGGACGAGTGTCACGCCCAGCTTCTTCTTGGTGAGGAGCTTGAACAGCTGGGTCCTCCTCTGATCCCCACCTGTCCCTAGTCACATCCATGCATAAAGCATGAGGTGGCAGCCATCAACAATGGGCCCCAGTTAGGTCCATTAGGTATCCTGGCCCAATGCTCGAGTACGGGCCCAAAAAGGTATTGGGCCCAGTTAATTTTTGGGCCCAGTTACTATTCAACCACTGGTGGGGCAGGCCCAGTTACTATTCAGCCACTGGCGGGGCAGGCCCAGTTACTACTCAGCCACTGGCGGGGCAGGCCCAGTTACTATTCAGCCACTGGCGGGGCAGGCTCAGTCATTCTCAGTAGCATCTTTGAGCCCTTTATAGTGCCTCTGGGCTAGCTAAGACTTTATAAACTTACATGCATGATTAAAATATCAGTATCCTCATGTTGCATACATAGCCATAGCTTCTGGGATCATGCAAGTTACTTATGCATTGTAACATATCAAGCATGAAACATATATACTTAAAAAAATGCTGAGGAAACATTAATAACATGACATGATCCATAACAGGATTAGAACAGGTTACTCACTTTCTTCACTAATCATGCATACAATTCAAATTGTATGAAAAACACTAGTTCATCTTATAAAACGTAATACAAGATCTACGATAAGATTAAGACAGATTACTTACATCAATTCGCTTTCCAAATTGCTCAAGTCCAGGTGACAAATCCTTAATCACCTAAAACAACATCATAGGGATTACATTATTCCCCATTTATTTATTATAAAATTTCTTAGTTCATCATATTATGAACTTACTTGCTTGGATCCCATCCAAGGATCTAGCCAAGTCCAATTTACCCAATTTAGAGCCTTTGGGGCTCAGTTTAAAACCAGATTGGGTTCACATAGGTTAATTGGGTTTTAATTAAAGGATTGGGCCTGATTCACAACCAATTAGGTCTGCTGAGACCAACTCAGCTTAATTGGGTTCGGACCCATTTCAATTTAACTTAAATTAGCTCGGATTTAACCCAATTTATAGTTTGGGCTCGTCCAGACTTAGCCCAATCTGATTGAGCTCGGATTTAGACTTAGCCCAATCTAATTGGGCTTGGATAGTCAAATTTGGCTAAACCCATTTCATTTCTTTTTTTTTTTTCCTTTTCTTCTCTTTTCCTTCTTTTTCTTTTCTTTTTCTTTTTTTTTTCTTTCTTTTCTTTTTTTTTCCTTTCCTTTTCTCCTCTTCTCCGTTTTCTTTTCTTTTTCTCCTTTTCTTCTCCTTCTTCTTTTCTTCTCCTTCCCGAAGCTTCCTCTCCTCCCTTCTCTTTCATCCCGATCTCCCCCTTCCTCTCTTCTCCGACGATGGGAGCACGACGAGCGGAAAGGGAGGACGGCGAGCGGAAGAAGGCCGGGCCACAACAGGCGGCGTCCACGGCTAGGCCCCGCGGCGTCCTCGGCCGAGCCTGTGACGACGGTGCTCGCAGCCGAAGCCGGCGGCCGCCGCACACGACGAGGAGGATGAGTCCCCTCTTCCTCTCTTCTTTTCCCTCTTCCTTTCTTTCTTTCATTCTTCTTCTTTTCTTCAACCTCCCTTCACCAACCCCATATTCTCTCTCTCTCACACCCAAACCCTCTCTCTTCCTCTCTTCATTCTTCCCCTGTGAAGAAAGAAGGGGGGTTTGGGAGGGCCGAGCCACAGTCGGCGGTGCCACGGCCGGGCCTGCGGCTGAGCCCACGGCCGCGCCTGCGGCGGCCTTCTCTTCTCCCACGGGGAAGAGAGGCCGGAAGAAGCCGGCGGCACTGCGGGATGCCCGCGGCCGCTCCCTTGGTCTGCCAGCAGCCGACGCCCGCGCCGACGGGATCACGGCTGAAGCCGATGGCCGTCGCCGGTGGCTCTCGGCCTGCCAACAATCCCCTTCCTCCCTTCTTTCTTTGTTTCTTTGTTGTCTTGCACAAAACAGGGGGAGAGAAGGCAGGGGGTTTACCTGGCTTCCGAAGGGGATTGCAGTGCCCCGTGCTCCAGTGCCTCCACTCCATCGCCTTTGCCGATTTAGGGGTTCCTCAGATTTTTGGAGAGAGAGCCAGTAGGGTTTAATAGATACTCTTAAGAAGAAGGTGGGGGGGGGGACGAGTGTCACGCCCAGCTTCTTCTTGGTGAGGAGCTTGAACAGCTGGGTCCTCCTCTGATCCCCACCTGTCTCTAGTCACATCCATGCATAAAGCATGAGGTGGCAGCCATCAACAATGGGCCCCAGTTAGGTCCATTAGGTATCCTGGCCCAATGCTCGAGTACGGGCCCAAAAAGGTATTGGGCCCAGTTAATTTTTGGGCCCAGGTATTACATTAAAACCCAAGCATCTAAAGTTACAAAGAAGGCAATCCTTTTCCAGTAGTGACGATCATCAAAGAATCGTGCCCAAGAACCCTTGGATCAATCGAACACACAAGAATTACCAAAAAAGAAAGGAAAAGAGAGAGAAAGAGACCTTATTCTGGTGGCTTCGTGCGAGGAGATGAGGCTAAAGGTGACGCGGATGAGAGGGCGAGATCTGGAGGTGGCCCAGCCGAAACGGAGAGGAGATAGCAACCGCCGGCAGCAATGGCGGTGGTGGAGAACGGGAGCGGACGCCAACTAGGGTTTTGCCGTTTTGGCTCGAACGACCGTTCCGATGGTTCCTCTCCTAGGGTTCTTGACTCCCAGTGACCTTAGGCTTCAATATTTTCAAAAAACCAAATATCACAAGTTTAGTACCGAGGAAATTTTTATAATGCCCTCGTCAAACGGTAAATTACATATACATCCCTCTTAAAAATTCTCCTAATGAATATGCTTCTTAAAAAAATCAAATTTATTTGAACACCCTCTTAAATTTATATTTATTTCTATACCCTCATAAAATACTGTTTTTGCACAAATATTCCTAACATAACAGTTATTCTAACACTGTTAATAAAACCATATTTATTTTAATAAAAAATAAAATAAAATTTTGGAATTACTTGTTTGTCCCTCGTCACTATTGTTTTATAAATATTTTTTTTGCACATATACCAATTTAGAATATTTTAGTTATTTATAATTTAAAACTATTAATTTTTTAACGGCGTTAGATTGTATGGGTACATACGTAAAAATAAAAATAAAAAAATGTAAACTAGCAAAATAAGTATTTTATCAGGATATATATGTAAATATTAATTTTAGGAGAGTATTTATGTAAAAAATGATATCGAGGAGGGTGTTAATGTAAAATAAGCCCGGTAACAACTAACAACTGCCGCCAGAAAAAAAACCTGAGGAAAAATTATATGTACCTTTAAGTTTAAAAAAATGTTTTTTATTTGTAAGTCCTAAATCATAAGATTTATAGAGGCAGCAAAATTTACCTACTTAATTGATCTAATTAAGTAAAACTTTTAAAGATTATGTGCAAGTTAGATAATCGGCAACTAGAAAGGGCGCACATGCGCATGCGCGCGGACGCACGCACGCGCACACACACATATAAATCTTAATTTTTTATGAAAATGAATTGGATCCCAAGCTATTTGATGTAATTATCAAAAACTTTACTTACTTGCTAAACTAACATTTCTATAACTAAATTTTTACTATTGTTAGTGTTGCTGGAAATTAGACCCGGGGGCCGCCACGGAGCCAGGGGAGGAGGAGCTCCGCCGCAGGGAGGGCGGACGGCGGTGCGCCGGCCGGCTGTGTCCTCCTGTGCCCTCCTGAGGGGTGTGAGAGAGCGGAGAGGAGAGTGCGTCCTGTCCTGTCCCGTCCTGCAAAAAAGCCGGTGGCCGGGCTCCCCGGCGCCGGCCCTCCGATGCTTAAGTCAGAGGGGGCCAATATGTGGAGAGAGTAAGGAAGGGATATGTGGAGAAGATGAAGAGAATATTGTGCTCAATTGTGTCTGTGCTGTTTACTTGTGTTCCGGTCCTAGTCCGGGGCCTCCCCTCTTTCCTCCCAGGCTCCCTTTTATAGAGGGATTTTATGTCGCCCAGGAGGTGACAGGGAGTTTGTTCTCTTTTATAATAATTGGGCACGATTTGGCCCATTAATGGCGTAGTGGAAAATAAGGCCGAATCAGACCGGAACCAGGGAGTTGTCACGGTCGATCGGACCTGTTGGAGTGGTCGAACCGCCGGCCGTGATAGGCCCGGGGTCCATGGATGGTAAGTGCATTTATTACCGAGTAAACCGGCGGTCAGGGAGAGCCATACGCTTTGATGGTTCAGTGATCCGGAGATCGTCTTGAGCCGTGTTCATTAAATGACTGAGCGCATCGGAGACTTGAGGGGGTCTCATGCATTAATGGCAGGTAGTACCAAATACCTGCGGAGATCTTATGCCTTGACTGCTTGGAGATAGAGGCAGGTTGTAGTGGATTGTCAAGTCCCTCAGGGGGTTAGGCAGGAGTTGAACGTTTGGTCAAGGCAATCGGCTCGGCAGGAGTGCCGAGCCGAGCTGGTCGCCCAATGGGGCGCCTTGTGGCGGGGTCGCTTCTAATGCTTCTGGTCGGCGCCCTTTGGTCGAGCGCCTTCTAGCCGAGCGCCTTTATTTCGCGCTCTCCTCTGGTCAGCGCCCTCTAATCGAGCGCTTTTCTGGTCGGCGTCCTCTGGTCGGCACTCTTTGGCCGAGCGCCTCTTTGGCCGAGCGCCTTTCCGGTCGGCGCTTTTTGGCCGAGCACCTCCGTGGCGGTATGACTTGGGGTTTTCCCCCCAACACTACCCCCCGACTTCCGAGTTCCAGTTGGCTACCAGCTGGAGTGCGGGAAGTAGCTTCAGTTGGGCCGTACGAATTCCGAAAATTTTAATTTATTGCGCATTTTGAATTATCGAACGCCTCGAGATGCCTTTAATAGGCGGCGTCTCTTCTTTCCCGAAAATCCTCATTATTGGGACACCTCTTGCGAGGCGTTCTCGCACCGTGGGCTCATGATGGGGCCGCACGATCCGATGGGGCGCTTCGGCATTCGAAGCGTTAGCCCTAATTAAATGCGTCGTTCTATCTTTTGGACCGACACGTGTGGTCATCTTAACGGGGTACGGCTTTTCTTTTTGCCGATCGGGGCCGTTGGGGAGGTTTATATAAACTCTCCCCTGGCCCTTCGTCCCCTTCCTATTGCCTTCTGCTTCCAACTTTTCTTCCCCCAGCTTTTCACAGTCCGAAGTTCTTTTCTCCGGCGTCTTCCCCAGGTCGTCCTTTTTTCTTTCTTAATCCCTTTCTTCCTTTACAATGGGTTCTCTCCCCAGTGAGGTCGAGTCTACCATCAGCGTCCTGGAGGTCGAAATGACCGAAGAGTGGTTTTTCCCTCTTCACGGGTTCCGCTTGGAGCCCGCCAGGCGAAGGGATCGGATAACCGATCCTCCGGTAGGCCGGGTCGGAGTGCATCTGGAATCGCTCTGGGCCGGCCTCCGATTTCCGCTTCACGGCTTCGTGAATGAGTTGCTGACGGTGTGCCAGTTGGTTCCGGTGCAACTCACTCCGAATGCCTGGAGGACAGTGGTCGGTTTCCTATCGCTGTGCTTACTGCAGGGGATTCCGACCTCTGTCAACGTTTTCCGGCGACTTTTTATCTTTAAGTCGAATCCGGGAGACGGAGAGTGGCTGTATATCGCCCTTCGGGCGGGTCGGCCACTTTTTCATGGTGCCCCCTCATCCATTCATGGCTGGAAGGAGAAATTCTTCTTCCTTGGTTCTGCACAGTCCTGGGGGTTTGACCCCAGGTGGGGACCGGCTCAGCTCAAGTCCATCAACAAACCCCCCAGACTTTCTCCACGTGAGCAGGGGATCCTCGACGCCATCCGCAGCCTCGGGGACGGCATCTTACTGAACGGCCTCATCTGTGAGGACGCTTTGGTGAACGTGGGCTTGAGCTCGGCACGTCCCCACGGTAAGAGTAATTACAAGGTGTATTTATTTCCTTACTGTTCTAATGTTCTAATCCTTTTTGCTTTTGCAGATATCGCAAATATGGTGACGAAAAGCGAAGTCCTCTACGCCCGCTTCCAGAAGAGGGCAGCCGAGCTCTCGGGTGAGCCCACTGAGCCGAGAAAGAAATAGAAGGTCTCGGCGACCCCAGCGCCCCCGGCGCCAGCAGTGACCGAGGCGGGTCCTTCTCGCCCCGCGCACTCCGAGGCGGGGCCTTCTCGCCCCGCGCACCCCGGTGCTGGTCAGAGGGAGGGCACGGATTCCAGGGGCTCGGGCTCCCGGGGAGCTTCAGCAGTGCTCCCATGCCCGGTGCCCCTGGCACAAGTTCCTGGTCGGTAGGACGCTCCAGTTGCCGACCAGGGGAGGAGTCCTGCGGGTCCCGCGCCTGCGCGCCCCGCCTCAGTCGTGCGGCAGTCAGATCGGCCGCTTGTCCGACCCCAGCCCCCTAGCTCCGAGCCGGGGAGCAGTCAGGGAGCCTCGGGGTCGGCTCTGCCTAGGCCAGCCGATGCTGGCCTTCCGGGCCCATCGGGCTCGGGGGAGCGAGTGCCTCTGGCACTCAACTGGTCGGTGTTCGAGGGCGATTCAGCCCTCGAAAACCCTCGAGTGGCACGCGAAGTTTTTCGGGTCGCGCTGCTCCCGGCCGACCGGGCCCTGATACAGTCCATGAGCTACAATGCTTTCATGGACTCTACCCGCTGCAGCGCCGTCCGGGTATGTAAAATTTTTCATCTGTGTAATTTGTAAAAAAATTTTACTCGCAGCGCCTTATGTTTTTCTTTTCGTCTCTTTTACAGCATTTGCACGAGATGGAGATGCTGATGCACATCACCCACGACTACCGGGAGCGGGCCCGGAGGTATCAGCGTGGGTATGTCGAGGTCCAGGCGAGGTACCTGGCCGCCGAGGCGAGGTACCTGGCCACCGAGGCGAGGTACCTGGCCGCCGAGGCGAGGTACCAGGCCTCCGAGGCCGAACGTCAGGTGCTCCAGGAAAAAGTAGGAGCATCCGAGGAAAGGGTTCGAGCTCTCACCGCCGAGCTCGAGGAAGAAAAGGGCGCGCGTACGTTGGCAAGGTCCGAACTGCGCGCCGCGGAAGCTCGTCTGGCTGCCGCCGAGCTGGCGTTGGCCTCCCGCGAGCAGGAGGTGGAGAACGCCCGCCTTCGTTACTTAGAGCTCGAGCGGGGATTGAATAACCTTGAGCGGAAGGCCGCATATCATGAGGCTCGGGAGCTCGAGGCCCGGGAGCAAGCTCAGAACGCGGTGAGGCTCTTCCGCGAGTCGGAGGAGTTTCACGACCTCCTAGCAGAGGAGGGCGTGAATGGGCTAATCCAAGGCTTCCGGAATTTCCGCAATCAATTGCGGCGGCTCCTCCCGGATTTTGACGTGAACCTGCTCCAACCGGGAGCAGGGGTCGAGAGGGGTGATGCGGCCGAGGCGATCCCCGAAGTCACCGAGGTCGCCGCCGAGGTCGCCCCAGCTGCTGCCGAGGCCGCCGAAGAGGCCCCGACTGGTGAGCCAGCTATTCCTGGTGCTGCGGTAACCGAAGTAGTCGAGCTCGAGACTTGATGTAATTTTTGTTATTTTGTAAAGTCGGGATGGCCCCCCATACTTGTAAGGGCCGAACCCGAATTTTTGTACTCAGCCTACGGGCTTTTTGAAATGAATATACTTTCTTGGAAAAACCCGAATTTTTGTACTTCGCCTACGGGCCTTTTTTGAAATGAATATACTTTGGAAACTCGTCTGCTAAGTTTCTCTGCTCGGATCTATTTTAGGTTCCGAGGATATGGGCTCTAGGGCCTCAGCTTTACCCGCCACAGGGTTTGGTTTTAGGTTCGGCTTGCCGAGCTCCATTACTCGGCCCTTCGACCAGTGGTATAGCAACGCTTGTGCTTAAGGGATTTGGGCTCGGAGAGTCTTTCCGAGCCTAGCCCAGATTTCGACCAAGCCCTAAAGCAGTCACTGGGACTTAAACTTTTTAGCGAAGTTAGTAAACTTTGGGTCCGAGCCCCACATTGCCGGGGCGGGTCGGATTCTTTTCCAATGAATGGGTTGAATACTATGTCAGCTCGTGACGGGGATTCAACAGTGTTATACCAAGTTTGTTGGTATCGTGTGTTTCACGCCGAGGTGACTAAAACATTCTGCTCGGAGTCCACTCTTTGAGGACGTCGGCAGAGAACCAAAAATAGATAAGATAATGTAAAAATATTAAATAAATGGGTACCTTGTACCGTGTGCGTCCTTGCGCCGAGGCGACTGAAGACGCTCCTCTGCTCGGGGTCCGTTCTTTGAGGACGTCGGCAGAGATCCAAAAATAGATAAGATAATATAAAAACATTAAATAAATGGGTACCTTGTACCGTGTGCGTCCTTGCGCCGAGGCGACTGAAGACGCTCCTCTGCTCGGGGTCCGTTCTTTGAGGACGTCGGCAGAGATCCAAAAATAGATAAGATAATATAACAACATTAAATAAATGGGTACCTTGTACCGTGTGCGTCCTTGCGCCGAGGCGACTGAAGACGCCCCTCTGCTCGGGGTCCGTTCTTTGAGGACGTCGGCAGAGAAATCCGGTGATGGAGAACGAGCCGAGCTTGTTGGTTGAAGCAGGTGGAGAACGAATCGAGCTTGTCTCGGTCAGTGAAGACCGCATCCCAACGTATCAGGGCATCCCGAAGAATCGGGGCATCTCGACGTCTCGAGGCATCCCGGCCGAGGTCGGGGTAGGAGAACGAGCCGAGCTCGTTGGCCGATGGAGCACGAGCCGAGCTCGTCGGTGGAAGTCGATGGAGGACGAGCCGAGCTCGTCGGTCACTTAAGACCGTATCTCGACGTCTCGAGCCATCCCGATGGATCGGGGCATCCCGACGTCTCGGGGCATCCTGACCGTGGTCAGGGTAGGAGAACGAGCCGAGCTCGTTGGCCGATGGAGCACGAGCCGAGCTCGTCGGTGGAAGTCGATGGAGGACGAGCCGAGCTCGTCGGTCACTTAAGACCGTATCTCGACGTCTCGAGCCATCCCAATGGATCGGGGCATCCCGACGTCTCGGGGCATCCTGACCGTGGTCAGGGTAGGAGAACGAGCCGAGCTCGTTGGCCGATGGAGCACGAGCCGAGCTCGTCGGTGGAAGTCGATGGAAAACGAGCCGAGCTCGTCTGGTCAGAGAGGACCGCAACTCATATCTCGACGTCTCGAGCTTCCCTATAGCCGGGGCATTCCGACGTCTTGGGGCATCCCGACGGATCGGGGCATCTCGACGTCTCGAGGCGTCCTGATCGTGGTCAGGGTAGGAGAACGAGCCGAGCTCGTCTGTGGAAGTCGATGGAGCACGAGCCGAGCTCGTCGGTGGAAGTCGATGGAGCACGAGCCGAGCTCGTCGGTCACTTAAGACCGTATCTCGACGTCTCGAGCCATCCCGACGGATCGGGGCGTCCCGTTGTGGCAGGGCATCCCAATATATTGGGGCATCCTGACGTCTCAGGGCATCCCGACGAATCGGGGCATCCCGACGTCTCGGGGCATCCTGACCGTGGTCAGGGTAGGAGAACGAGCCGAGCTCGTTGGCCGATGGAGCACGAGCCGAGCTCGTCGGTGGAAGTCGATGGAGGACGAGCCGAGCTCGTCGGTCACTTAAGACCGTATCTCGACGTCTCGAGCCATCCCGATGGATCGGGGCATCCCGACATCTCGGGGCATCCTGATCGTGGTCAGGGTAGGAGAACGAGCCGAGCTCGTTGGCCGATGGAGAGCGTATCACGAACTCACGAATATCTTCAGAGAGTCCTCGCAAGTCCCCCATCATCCCGAGACATCGGGGCATCCCAACCGTGGTCAGGGGAGGAGAAATAAACCTGGGATCATGAGATAACCAGGAAAATCGGTGAGCTTGAAATGAGTATGCAGACTGTAAGTTCATTATGAAATGAAATTCATAGAATGAGATTCAATGGTTGAATAATGGGGGACCCCTTGGGGTTTTATTGGTGGTACACGCGGAGATTTTCAGAGTTCCAGCTCCGCGGAATGGGAGTCCCATCTAGAGACTCCAATTGATAAGTTTCGGGTCGGCGGATGCGCGTGACTCGGTATGGTCCTTCCCAGTTCGGGGCCAGCTTCCCTTGCTCAGTTGGTCGGGAGGCTTCAGCTCTTCTGAGGACAAGGTCCCCCGGTCTGAAAGATTTGACTTTGACCCTGGCGTTGTAGTACTGAGCTGTCCTTTGCTGGTACCTCGCCATACGAACTCGGGCGGCCTCCCTCGTTTCCTCGACTAGGTCAAGGTTGCTTCTGAGCTGCAAAGAGTTGGAGCTGGCGTCATGATGCTCGACTCTCGAAGAAGGAATCCCAATCTCCAGTGGGATGACAGCCTCCGTCCCGTATGTCAGGTTGAAGGGAGTCTCGCCGGTGGGGACGCGGAACGTGGTCCGGTAGGCCCACAGGACATTGTATAGGTCTTCGACCCATTGTCCTTTGGATTTGTCGAGCCTGGCTTTGAGACCCTGCAAGATAGTACGGTTAGTTACCTCGGTTTCTCCATTTGTCTGAGGGTGCGCGACCGAGGTGAAGCGGTGGTTAATGCCAAGCTCGGAGCAGAATTCTCTGAAGTGAATGTTGTCAAACTGGCGACCGTTGTCAGAGATGAGGATGCGGGGAAGCCCAAATCTGCAGATTATGGACTTCCAAACAAAATCCCGCATCTTCTGCTCGGTGATCTGGGCAAGAGGCTCGGCTTCCACCCATTTCGTGAAATAGTCGATGGAGACGACCAGGAACTTCCTTTGCCCAGTGGCCAGTGGAAATGGCCCTAGGATGTCAATTCCCCATTGGGCAAAAGGCCAAGGGGAGCTAATTGAAGTTAAGGAAGCCGAGGACCGGCGTTGGACATTGGCGTTCCTCTGGCACCGGTCACATCTTTGGACAAAATCCATAGCATCCTTCTGGAGTGTCGGCCAATAATATCCTTGGCGCAGAATTTTATGGGCCAATGCTCGCCCTCCCAGATGATTTCCACAAATTCCTTCATGGACCTCGCGCATGGCGTAATCAGCCTCCGTTGGGCGAAGGCATCTGAGGAGGGGAGATGTGAAAGATCTCCGATAGAGCTTTCCCTCGTATAGTATGTATCGGGTGGCGGAGCGCTTTATTCGGCGAGCTTCTTGTTCATCAGTGGGAAGGACTTCATCTTGCAGATAGCTGATGAGCTCGTCCCTCCAGCTCGGCTCGAACTCAGTGCAGAGGGTCTGCTCTGGCCCGTCCGTGCTGGGCTTTTGGAGGTACTCCAGTACTGCCTCCTTGGGAAGCTCGCTCATGCGAGAGGACGCCAGCTTTGATAGCTGGTCGGCCCTAAGATTCTCCGACCTGATAACATGTTGAATGTGAAAAGAGTCAAAGGTCGAGGCGAGATCCCGTACCTTCTGAAGATACTTCTGCATGATCGGGTCTCTGGCTTCGAAGTCGCGCACAATTTGGTTGACGACGAGCTGAGAATCACTGAAGGCCTTCAAGTCCTTCACTCCTAGCTCCTTGGCTAGCTTGAGCCCGACGACGAGCGCTTCATACTCCGCCATGTTATTGGAAGCAGGAAACTCGAGGCGCAAGGCTTGCTCAGCGACCACCCCCTCCGGGCTGGTAAGGATAAGTCCCGCTCCGCTACCCCCCGAGTTTGAAGAGCCATCGACATGCAGAGTCCATGTCAAACTCGGGGTCAGAACCGTTAGTGGCTCAGGTTCGGGCTCGGCCTCGTCCGGTATGGTGCACTCGACTATAAAGTCTGCGAGCGCTTGTGCTTTGATCGCTGGTCTGGGTCGGTACTCGAGGTCGAATTCTCCGAGCTCGATGGCCCATTTAGTGATTCGGCCCGCACGGTCTGATCTCTGCAAGATCTGCTTGACCGGCTGATCGGTCAGTACGGCCACTGTGTGGGCTTGGAAGTAGGGTCGAAGCCTTCGAGCTGAGATGACCAGAGCATAGACAGTCTTCTCCAGCTTGGAGTATCGGGTCTCGACGTCCCTCAAGACCCGGCTGGTGTAATATACTGGCTTTTGGAGTTTACCCTCCTCTCGGACCAAGACCGAGCTTACTGCTACAGGGGAGACAGCTAGATATAGATAAAGAAGCTCTCCCTGTTGAGGCTTTGTGAGCAGGGGAGGGGAAGCCAGTAGATGCTTGAGCTCCTCAAAAGATTGCTGGCACTTGTCCGACCACAAAAAGTTCTTCGGCTTCTTGAGGGCTGTAAAGAATGGAAGGCAGCGCTCGGCCGAGCGGGAGATGAATCTCCCAAGGGCTGCCACTCGGCCTGTGAGCCGTTGTACCTCCTTGACCGTCCTAGGAGGTGTCATCTCTTGGAGGGCTCGGATCTTTTCGGGGTTGGCCTCGATTCCCCGTTGTGTAATAATGAAGCCGAGGAATTTGCCGGAGGTGACTCCGAATGCACATTTGGCTGGATTGAGCTTCATCTGGTACTTTCGGAGTGTGGAGAAGGCTTCATTGAGGTCGGCTATATGGTCTTGTGCCACCTTGCTTTTCACCAGCATATCATCAACATAGACCTCCATGTTCCGCCCTATCTGGTCTTTGAAGATCTGGCTGACCAGCCTTTGATAAGTTGCCCCGGCATTTTTTAAATCGAACGGCATCACTTTGTAGCAGTAAGTTCCCCCATCGGTGATGAAGGCGGTCTTTTTCTCATCTTCTGGTGCCATGCGGATCTGGTTATATCCGGAAAAGGCGTCCATAAATGCCAGCAGCTCGTGACCTGAGGTGGAGTCCACGAGCTGGTCGATGCTGGGGAGCGGGAAGCTGTCCTTTGGGCAGGCTTTGTTCAGGCCGGTGTAGTCCACGCACATGCGCCACTTTCCGCTGGCTTTCTTGACGAGGACCACGTTGGCAAGCCATTCCGGGTAGGATATCTCCCGGATGAAGCCAGCTTCAAGGAGCTTGTCGACCTCCTCGGCTGCTGCTCGCTGTCGTTCAGGGGCAGCGCCTCGTTTCTTTTGTCGCACAGGCTTGCTGGTTGGCTTCACTTGGAGCCGGTGGACCATGATCCCCGGGTCTATCCCCGGCATGTCTGCAGGCGACCATGCGAAGACATCCATGTTGTCTTGTAGAAAATTGACAAGGCGACCCCTCTCATGCTAGTTGAGGCCAGAGCCGATCTGCACGGTTAGCCCGGGAGAGAGCTCTCGTAAAGGAACTTGAATTAATAACTCACCAGGCTCTACCCGCTCTTTCCGAGGGTTAACCCGTGCCTCCAGAATCTTAGTCGAGGGCTGGTCGGTCGCTGGGATAGGCACCTCGGCTGGTCGCTTTGCCTCGTGGGTCGCCAGGTAGCATCGCCTTGCCACCATTTGATCTCCTCGAACTTCGCCGACTCCCTGGCCGGTGGGGAACCGCATGAGCAAGTGGTGAGTTGAGACCACTGCTCGGAGGGCGTTGAGGCCTGGCCTTCCGAGGATGGCGTTGCAGACTGAGGGAAGGCGTATCACGAGGAAGCTCATCCCCACGGTACTTTCACGGGGGGCGAGCCCAGCTGTGACCAGAAGGTCAATCTCGCCCTCTACTGGGACTGAATCCCCAGTAAATCCAACTAACGGAGCATTCATCCTCCGTAGCTGTTCTTTGGTCATCCCCATTTTACAATAGGCACCATAATACAAAACATTTGCCGAACTTCCATTATCGACCAAGATGCGCTTTACATCAAATTTGTTTATGATCATGGAGATGACCATGGCGTCATCATGGGGAGTTTCAACTCCCTCTAGATCATCGTTTGAAAAGGAGATGGCTTCAGAGGCGCGCAGGCGCTTTGAGGAGATTCCTTCCCCTGAAGTTTCTCCCACCGAGGCCCCGCCTTGGATGGTGTTAATGACGCCGGCGATGGGCCTGTTGGCATTTGAACCTTCAGGCCGTGTAGCTCCTTCGGCCGGCTTCTTCTCTTCACGCCGGCCTTGCACAAACCGATCGAGCACCCCTCGGCGGATGAGTGCTTCGATCTCGTTTCGGAGCTGATAACAATCCTCAGTATCATGGCCGTGATCCCGGTGGAAACGGCAATACTTCCGGGAATCACGACGGATTCTGGTATCTTGTTTCGGAGGTGGGAGCCGGATACGATCCCGACCCTCGATCTCCATGAGGATTTCAGCCCGAGGAGCATTGAGGGGAGTGTATTTTTCATACCTCTCCTCGGGTGCATGGGCCCGCAGTTGGAACTTCGGGTGGAGTGGTGGCCTCTGCTGTGGCGGTCCCCTCAACCGGGGTGGACTCTTCGGGCGGGGCGGATTCTTGGCTCGTCGCGGAGACGGGCTTCTGGGCTGGCTGCGCTCCTCGCGGCATCTCTTCCTAGGGTTCTGCTCGGTCCCGCCCCGCCTAACGGCCACGGCTTCCTCAGCCTTGGCGTACTTCTGCGCCCGGGCGAGCATTTCAGGGAGGTCCGCAGGGAAATTCTTTTCGATTGAGAAGAGGAACTTGTAGGACCGGGCTCCAGTCTTCAGTGCTGACATTGCGATTGACTGGTCAAGCTCCCGGACCTCCCATGTCGCGGCGGTGAACCGATCCAAATACTCCTTGAAGGATTCTCCCTCCTTTTGTTTGACATCAAGGAGGGAGTCGGATGTCCGCCGCTGGGGCTGGCTGGCGGCAAAATTGCCAGCAAACTGTCTGCCGAGCTGCTCAAAGGAGGAGACAGTATTCGGCTTCAGCCCGGTAAACCACAGTCGGGCTGGTCCTCGAAGTGTCGCCGGAAAAGCCTTGCACATCATGGCCTCCGAGGATCCTTGTAGGGCCATTAAGACCCGGTAGCTTTCCAGGTGGTCAAGGGGATCAGCCTTGCCGTTGTAAGGCTCCACCTGGGGCATCTTGAACCGTAGCGGAACCGGTTCATCTTCGATCTCCGGGGAGAAGGGTGACTTCGTAGTAAACTCGAAGTCGCCGTCACGTCCTGATTTTCTCCCGTGGAGTGCCTGGATCTGGCGCTCCAGCTTCTCGACCTTCTTGTCGAGTTCGTCATTCTGGAGGATCGCTGCAGCGGTTCGTTCGGGTGCAGGTTGCCCCGGAACCGACTCAGCTTCTGAAGGTTGTGGCCAGCCTCCGTGGCCCCTGGCTGGGTGCTCTCTCCAGAGGGAGGCCTGGACTTGGGAGTCCTGACCTCGAAGGGGAAGTCCACTTGTAGGGGGCTCCGGTTGAACTGGAGCCGGAGGAGGCGGTGCCGTTGGGATGCCCCTGGGCTGCAGGCTTTGGACAGCGGTAGCCAGGGCCTGCACCTGTTGCACCAGGGCATCAAACTGCTCCGGCCGAACTTGAGGTGCTGACTCAGCCGGAGGTGGTGAGTTTCGGACGGAATGCTCAGGGCTGGGTGGAGGGCGTCGGGAGGCGTTGGAAGCCCCTTTGCTTCTTAGCTTCATGGCAGCGACTCGGGCCCTTCCTCTAGCGCCAACTGTTGCTGGAAATTGGACCCGGGGGCCGCCACGGAGCCAGGGGAGGAGGAGCTCCGCCGCAGGGAGGGCGGACGGCGGTGCGCCGGCCGGCTGTGTCCTCCTGTGCCCTCCTGAGGGGTGTGAGAGAGCGGAGAGGAGAGTGCGTCCTGTCCTGTCCCGTCCTGCAAAAAAGCCGGTGGCCGGGCTCCCCGGCGCCGGCCCTCCGATGCTTAAGTCAGAGGGGGCCAATATGTGGAGAGAGTAAAGAAGGGATATGTGGAGAAGATGAAGAGAATATTGTGCTCAATTGTGTCTGTGCTGTTTACTTGTGTTCCGGTCCTAGTCCGGGGCCTCCCCTCTTTCCTCCCAGGCTCCCTTTTATAGAGGGATTTTATGTCGCCCGGGAGGTGACAGGGAGTTTGTTCTCTTTTGTAATAATTGGGCACGATTTGGCCCATTAATGGCGTAGTGGAAAATAAGGCCGAATCAGACCGGAACCAGGGAGTTGTCACGGTCGATCGGACCTGTTGGAGTGGTTGAACCGCCGGCCGTGATAGGCCCGGGGTCCATGGATGGTAAGTGCATTTATTACCGAGTGAACCGGCGGTCAGAGAGAGCCATACGCTTTGATGGTTCAGTGATCCGGAGATCGTCTTGAGCCGTGTTCATTAAATGACTGAGCGCATCGGAGACTTGAGGGGGTCTCATGCATTAATGGCAGGTAGTGCCAAATACCTGCGGAGATCTTATGCCTTGACGGCTTGGAGATAGAGGCAGGTTGTAGTGGATTGTCAAGTCCCTCAGGGGGTTAGGCAGGAGTTGAACGTTTGGTCAAGGCAATCGGCTCGGCAGGAGTGCCGAGCCGAGCTGGTCGCCCAATGGGGCGCCCTGTGGTGGGGTCGCTTCTAATGCTTCTGGTCGGCGCCCTTTGGTCGAGCGCCTTCTAGCCGAGCGCCTTTATTTCGCGCTCTCCTCTGGTCAGCGCCCTCTAATCGAGCGCTTTTCTAGTCGGCACTCTTTGGCCGAGCGCCTCTTTGGCCGAGCGCCTTTCCGGTCGGCGCTTTTTGGCCGAGCGCCTCCGTGGCAGTATGACTTGGGGTTTTCCCCCCAACAGTTAGATTGATTCATGAAGCAATTTATATACTAACATCTATACCATGTTTGTCTTGAACAGTATGACTAAGACTTTGAATGTCAGTTTTCAATCATTGAGCTTACTACTTGAAATAAAATGTTAATAGGGTAAAAAAGTATACAAACCTCAAGCAAATCCCCAACAAGTTCACCTCATCATAGAGAAGAAAAGCAAAAGAATATATTGAAGCCCCTTGGTGGTAAACTTCCAATCATCCCCATGATTAGAGTAACCATTGGATAATGTCCTTGAAAACTATACATGTGCCTACATTAGAGAATATACCAGTTTTGATACCAATTTCTTGAAATATTATTTGAAGTAACTTGCACAAGTCCTTCCGTATTTGATGGAACGTGATGTCTGAGAACACTTATCGACACCAATTTCTTCAATTTATCAGTTCCTTATATATTTATGAAACATAAAGTTTAAGTGGTGCAACTCAGTCATCTCAATCTTTGTTTCTTCCCCTGTTCAACTATAAATTGCTGATTAAAACGCCTGCAACGAGGTTACAGCCCAATAAGAAATTCTACTGCATGATAATTGTTGCTGGAAACTGGACCCGGGGGTGACCACTGGCCGAGGAGGAGGAGCTCCGGCGGGTGGCGCATTGGCGGGCTGCGTCCTCCGGAGGACCTGCAAGAAAAACCGATGGTCGGGGTTCCCAGCGCCGGTCCTCCGATGCTTAAGTTAGAGGGGGGCTTCAGTGGACAATGAGAGAATTTGTATATTAAAGTCCAAGTTAGAAGTCCCCGGTTGTTCCCCTTTTTATAGGAGGGATGCCAGGGTTACTTGTAATATAACTGGACGAATTAATGGCGTTACTGTCATAATTGGGCGTGATCGTGCGAATTAATGCGTTGCCGTAAGTGACTAGATGGGGTTGAGTGAGTTGATGAGTTGCCGTGGACGGCTTGAGATTTTGAGTAAGCTGAAAGTCCGTGGAGATCGTGCGCATTTAATGGTTGACAGTCGGTCAGACGAAGATCATGGGATTGGATCCCGGATGAAGAGGAGAGGGGCTTGATTTTCGGTAGAGTGGAGCAGCTTGCTTCATCCTTTGACCGAGTTTTCTTCGGAGTTGAGGTCGAGCGGGCTCGGCTTGGCCGAGATCAAGGCTGCAGGGCTGCGAGCTCTGATGTCGGAGATGCCGAGGTCGGGCGCCTCGGCGCCTCGGGGTCGAGGGCCTTTGAGGTCGGACGCCTTGAGATCGAGCGCCTTGGAGTCGGGCGCCTTGAGGTCGGGCGCCTTAAAGTCGGGCGCCTCGAGGGTTGCTACCGTTGCATCCGTCGTCACGTGCCGGCGAACCGTTCACGTGTTTAGGGCAATCCATTTTCCCCCCAACAATAATGATGGTGATGGTGACGATGATGGTGATACATCAATTATGTATGGTTAAATTGGGCTTTCTATTTTGTAATGCATGCACTATAATTATTTAAATCTAAAGTTTAAAAATGTGGTGTGAAACAGTCAAATTTGGCTGCTAAATGGACAGGCATGACACCTCGGACAAGCCCTACGGGATAGAGGTCAAGGTTTGCCTTGCACAACTCTTAAAGTCAATCGTGACAGCATCATAAGGTCGAAGCTGAAAGAATCTTAAAAGTTAATCGTGGAAATGGGCTCGGTTCCATGAATTTCCATAGAAAAAAAAACAAAAAGGAATCTTGACTTTGCCGAGGCCTGCATCCAATCGTGCGCCTCTCACGTGCCAAACGCTAGTTTGGCATCTCGAGTAGCCTTTAAAACCATATATTATTCCCTTAAACCGTGCTATTTTCTCCATTAACCAATCACCTCCGTGCGCGGTGTTTGGGGTATGAGCTGTCCTCCCCGCTGGATCTCCAATAGGTGCGAGCGACGCGACAACCGCAGCTCAGCTAACCTTCGAACGAAGCAATTAATATAATACACAACCCCGAACCAGTCTCTCATCTTTGTAAGTAAAGAACCACCGGAAACTCTTCAATCATCCACACCATCGGCCAAACAGAAGAAGACCATGAGCTTCTCCGTGACCAAGCTGGCTCCGGCCCTGGTTGGCCCCTGCGAGCCCACACCTTCTTCCGCCAACCTCCCCCTCTCCCCGATCGATCGGGCCCCTGGCATGAGGCGCCTGATCGACTTGTTCCTCGTGTTTGGGCCCGGTCAGCACCCGGCAAAGGTCGCGAGGAAAGCTTTGTCCAGGGCCTTGGTCTCCTACTACCCCGTCGCCGGCCGGTTCGTCGTGTCCGACAATGGCGAGCTCAGCGTGGCTTGCACCGGCGACGGCGTATGGTTCGTCGAGGCATCGGCAAATTGCAGCCTTCAAGATGTTAACAATCTCGATCGCCCTTTCATGATCCCAAAGGAACAGCTCATCCCCTGTCCTCCACCTCAAGTCAAGCAAGAGGATGTGTTCTTCATGCTGCAGGCCCGTATACATACTCTCTCTCTCTCTCTCTTTTCTTTCCCCTCTTTCTCGCATCATGTTTCTATTTTTTTTTTCTCTTTATATAAAATGGTGAATGTTGAAAGATTTCGTTCCTACAAAGAAAGCTGGATCCAGCCTGACACGATAAGACTTCCTCTGCTTTTTAATATTGGCCAAGCTCGGTAACAGGAAATGATCGAAGCTATTGCTGTTAAAGACTGACTTGGAGTTTCATGCACGCATCTCAGGTCACAGAATTCGCGTGCGGAGGATATGTGGTCGGCATCAGATTCAATCACGCAATTTTTGATGGAGTCGGAGTAGCTCAATTCCTGAAAGCCATTGCGGAATTGGCCAGAGGTCTTGCACAGCCCACCGTCGAGCCAATCTGGTGCAGGGAGGCCATTCCCAACCCACCCAAGCTCCTGCCCCAGGGACCTCCGCCGGTCTTCAAACCTTTAGCCTTGGAGCAGAGCATATTAGATGTATCCCTGCACCGTATCGACCAGATCAAGGACCAATTCACGAGCGAGACGGGCCAGAAATGCTCCAAGTTCGACGTCGTGAGTGCGTTGGTATGGCGTTGCCGAACCCGAGCGATCGATTTGGAGCCCCAGGCCGACGTCCACCTAGCGTTTCCGGTGAGCACCCGTCGCTTGTTGCAGGAGGTGCTGCCCGAGGAGGAAGGTTACTACGGCAACTGCGTGTATCCGATGGCAATTACAGCGCCCGGCGAGAAGATAAAGAACGCGTCCATGGTTGAGATCGTGAGCTTGGTCAGAGAGGCTAAAGAGAGCGTGCCGGCGAAGTTCTCGAAATGGGTGAAGGGAGACCCCAAGGAGGGGCCGTGCATGGTGCCGCTGGAATACGGCTCGCTTTGCGTGACGAATTGGAGTCGGGTGGGGTTCTACGAGGTGGACTTTGGATGGGGTGGACCGATCCGAGTTGCTCCATTGACTGAGGACGACCTCGTCCCTTGGTGCATCTTGCTCGAGTCCCCTGCGCCCATGCAAGGCGTGCGATTGCTGCTGCGATGCGTCCTCAAGGAACACTCGGAAGCATTCCATGATCAAATCATGAGCTTGGTCTAGCAGTGTATCTCGACCCAACGATTGAGATTTTCCTTCAAAAAAGAATCGACAATTGAGAATCCTATGCGTTTGAACCTTCCTTCGAGAAAAAAAAAAATTGGAGAGCTTGTACTGCTCGATCGTGACTTTTTGTTATGACTGTGAAGTTGACGAATAGATATTTCTTGGTTATTTGCTTTTAAATATTGATGCCAGAGCCGTATCTTTAGCCAAAGCCATGAAGCCTCGTGTTCTAACTATTTTGAAACAAATCTACAAAGTCTTTCCCATGAGAAACATGAGAAAGTTACTTTCCTATGAGGTGGGATCACTCCATATTTATTTTTTTCTAAAAAATCCTTCAGTATTAAAGAGGCATTAAAGGCCTAATTTTTATTAAGGGTATAATAGGAATTGTACATAACTTTCTCAGAAAAATGGATGGTCAACCAAACATAAGCACTCTGGAAATCTATTACTTTTCCATGGTTAACCAAATATGACAAAAGTACTTTTCCAGGCATCCTCTTCCTACGAATCTGCTTCTCAGGAATCATATTTCTAAGAGGGAAAATGCTTCCCGCGAACCAAACGAGCCCGAAATGTGGGAATCCTATTCCCATGGGAATCCAACTTTCCCATCTCTCTCCTTTGAAAACTCCAACCAAACAAGAGGCATCTCATTACTTTCCCGTTGACCACACTTTCCTCCCTTCTTTTACCGCAAACCAAACGAGCCCTAGAAAGATTTCTTGGGATAGACCCATTTCATTTTGCTCAAATGGTCCTATCACCCCGCTTGCTAGGATTAGGTCATGCTTAAGCACAACTATTGTAGTAAATAGGCAGCTATGGAGGGACAAAACTACATAAAGTTCCTTTTAAATCATAATTGAAACGCCATGACTATTTCAAGGTAAGACACAAATTATGTATAACAAAAAATGCCTATTAAAAACCGTTATTACAAATATGTTCCTGATGAAACTTGGTTGGTTCATTTAAGTTTAAAAAATATTGGACAATCGTGTGAGCGTAAAAGTTCAGCATTAATCTGTAGTAAGAAAATTTTATAAAGAATGCCGACAAGCTACAAAAGAAAATAATAGACGAGTGCTATATGCAAATTCATGATAAACTAAGTGTTAATTACCGTGCAGCATTACATTTTTTTTATAAAAAAAAGGAAAATCAGTGTCTGAAGCTATAGTTTATCTCCATTTCAATAAATTAGTCGACATTCTGATATGTCAATCTTTCGTATATCATCTGCGTTCTTGAAATATGCCATCCCCTTCTCCATGCCTTCACACTGTCTTGATACAAAATAAGTTGAAGATTCTATAATAAGTTGCAATCCTCGAGCACATGAGGGCGGAATTCGTATTTGATAAATGGATGTATTCAATCTGATTAATCATTGCAGTTAGATTGATAAATGTAATGCTTTTCAATTTAAAAAATATAAAATTTCAGCGAGCTGCGAATCGAAAATCTAAATTTTTTTTTTTTTCCAACACAAAGAAATGTAATCTTTAAGAGTATGGTTAAGATGTTGTTTTAGCAGTTTGTATTATGCCGCACACATGAATCTAAAATCCCAGTGAGTTTTATCCAACTCAGCTGGCCAATTTGTCTTCTCTCGCAGCATGGATGTCCACGTCACTCTACCTAATGTTTCCACAAGTATTGCATATATAATTTCTTTCTGATGCAGAGAGAGGCGAGAAGCCACCTGAGTTTTATTGGATATATATATATATATATATATATATATATATATATATATATATATATATATATATATATATATATATAATTTCAGTCAAAAAAAATATTGCGTGTATATAAGCTTTAGCCACATCAAGAGATTGAACACAAGAAAACATCAATTCATGGCTACTGTAAGATGAACAACGTAGCTGATTGGGTACTTTGTATGTGGCGGAGCACTCGGGGAACATTGGATGAGAGACTAGTGGAGCCTTCTGCGGTAGTTTCGGAATATTTTGTTTTCTAATGTTATTGGATGTATCGATGCTAAACTTGTATGATTCGTCCAATCCAACCAAAAGAAGAAAAAAAAAACAATTCATAGGCCGACCATTCAACTCTTTCATCTCAAGATTAAAACACATAATAGGAAGCAAACAGGCATGTTGAAGGCCGCTATCATGTCTAAAATTTTCATTCTTTGCAATATTTCACTAGCCTATCACTTGTGAATGCTTTTATACTACATCTTCTTCTCTACACCCTGTACAAAATTTTGTTATCGAACCCCTTACCACTGGGACAATAGGAGTTGGCACTGATGGCATCAGCATGGATCGATTCACCCAAGCATCGGACCTCATCGATGACATGTAATTTCTTCGTTTTCTTCTCCTCTTCCTTCTTCGATTCTTTGGCCATTTGAATAAACAAGTAATTAGCCGACCATCAATCGGAGATGTCGTGAAAATGCCAGAACAGAAGCATGGAGATGGACTTTAAGTACCTTGCAAGCTAGTGAACGGAAACGTCGTTCTGGATTTTGCCGTAACTAGATGGCAACAGCCTGACATAAGGAGTTGGTGACGTTAAAGAAATGGGTCAGCTCTCCTCTTCTCAAACAAGGGAAAACTTTATGATGGCCCCAGTGCCATTCTCCTGTATAAATTTCACATAGGCTATGCTTACAAACAAAGTTCTGCCTGAATTACGTCTCACTCCACGAAGTAAACAACCGCTCTCTGGTGTTGCTTGAGAGGCAGTGGGTGCACCATCTTCCATCTTTATAAGCACACTGCATTCAAACCACCAGCATCAGAAGAACCATGAGCTTCTTTTCCGTGACCAAGTTGGCTCCAACACTGGTTGCCCCCAGCGAGCCAACGCCGTCCGGCAATCTCCCCCTCTCCTTCATGGACCAGCTTCCGGCCTCGAGGTTCTTGGTCGACTCAATACATGTGTTCGGGCATGGCCAGGAGCCTGGAATGGTCATAAAGGCCGCACTGTCCAAAGCCCTGGTCCCTTACTACCCTGTCGCCGGCCGGCTTGCCATGTCCGACCAAGGGGAGCTAGAGGTCGCTTGCACCAGGGATGGCGTATGGTTCGTCGAGGCATCGGTCGACCGCAGCCTCAAAGATCTTAACCACCTTGAATTGCCTCTAGCTGTCCCTAAGGAGGAGCTCCTTCCATACCTGTCTCCTGAAGTTGAGAAGGATCTCATTGTGATGATGCAGGTCTGCTTCCTCTTCAAACACTACTTTTTTGCTTGGAATCACAAACTTCTTTTCCAGATAAATCAAGACAAGAATGTTATGCTCTATAAGCAGCCACAGGCTAAAGGCCATTAGACATGCCCGCGCGAAGTTATTCACACTGTTTCTCCGAGTTACCATGGTGGGCGAAAGCAGGCCCGGGCCGGCCGGAGTCTGCATAAGCTAGAGATGGGCTAAGGCAGGCCTCAAGGGCATATTATTGGTTATAGGAATGTTTAGTGTTTCACAAAATTTATGATGCAAAGGCAGTGTATTCATTGTTCGTAGTCTAAATTACGAGTTTTTTTTTCTTCTTCTTCTCCTTGGAAATATAGGTGACACAATTTTCGTGCGGGGGATTCGTGGTCGGGATGAGATCGAGCCATGCAATGTTTGATGGGCTTGGAGCAGCCCAATTTGTGCGAGCAATTGCAGATATAGCGAAAGGCCTTGCGCAGCCCATGATCAGGCCCATCTGGTGCAGGGAAGCCATCCCCAGCCCACCACCCAAGCTCCCATCGCTACGTCCTCCTCCTCCATCCCTCACCGCCCATCCCTTCGTGACTTTCTTGTTAGATATCTCCCTCGACCGGATCAACGAGACCAAAAGCAAATTCACAAAAGAGACGGGGAAATACTGCTCCAAATTTGACATCTTAACTGCAAAAGTATGGCAATCCAGAGCCCGAGCAATAGGTCTCAAGCCGGGGGCTGATGTCCGGCTTGGCTTCGCCGCCAATGCTCGTCACTTGATGCACCAATTGCTGCCCCCAAAAGGAGGCTACTATGGAAACTGTGCCTACCCGATGACCATCACTGCACCAAGTGAGAAGATCACGGATTCGTCGCTTTTTGAGGTTATAAATTTGATCAGAGAGGCTAAAGAGAGTCTCGGGAGCAGGTTTGCAAAGTGGTTGGTGGGAGACCCCGAGGGGGACCCATTTAGAGTGCCGGTGGACTATGGGCTGCTGTGTTTCTCGGATTGGAGCCGGGTTGGGTTCTATGAGGTGGACTACGGGTGGGGACAGCCCATCCATGTCGGCCCATTGGATGATAACAGCTTCATAGCCTCCTGCATCCTTCTCAACCCACCTGCACCCAAGCAAGGAGTGAGGTTGATCACACGCTGTGTTGTTGAAGAACAATTAGGAGCCTTCCAGGATCAGATGGCGAACTTGGTCTAGCATTCAAAATGCCTTCACACCATCTTGATACAAAATAAGTTGAAGATTCTACAATAAGTTGCGATCGTCGAGCACATGCGGGCGGGATTCGTATTTGATGAATGGATGCATTCAATGTGATTAATCGTTGCAGTTAAATTGACAAATGTGATGCTTTTCAATTTAAAAAATGTAAAATTTCTGGAAGATGCAAATCGAAAATGTAAAAAAAAAAAATGTATTTTTTTTCCAACACAAAGAAATGTAATTTTTAAGAGTTGTGAATTGATGAGAGTATGGTTAAGATATTGTTCTAACAGTCCGTATTATGCCGCACACATGAATCTAAAATCCCACCAGTGAGTTTCATCCAACTCAGCAGGCCAATTTGTCTTCTCTCGCAGCATGGATGCCCATGCTAATGTTTCCACAAGTATCGCATATATAATTTCTTCCTGATGCAGAGAGTTTGATTGGATGTATATATAATTTTGGTCAAAAAAAATATATTGGATGTATAAGCATTAGCCGCGTTGAGAGCCCAAACATATGAAAAGATCATGGCTACCGTGAGACGAACAACCTAGCTGATTAGGTACTTCATGCATGGCGGAGCACACGAGAAACATTGGATGAGAGACCAGTGGAGCCCTCCCCGGAATAATTTGTTTTCTAATGTTATTGGATATATCCATACTAAACTTATATGATTCATCCGATCCAACCAAAAAATAGAAAATAAAAACAATTCATAGGCCGACCATTCAACTCTTTCTTCTCTCAAGATTAAAACACATAATAGGAAGCCAACGGCATGTTGAAGGCCGCTGTCATGTCAAAAATTTCATTATTTGCAACATTTCACGAGCCTATCACTAGTGAATTCTTTTACCCTACATCTTCTTCTCTACACCCTGTACAAAATTTTGTTGTCGAACCCCTTACCACTGGGACAGTAGGAGTTGGCACTGATGGCATCAGCATGGATGGATTCGCCGAAGCATCGGACATCATCGATGACATTTAATTTCTTCGTTTTCTTCTCCTCTCCCTTCTTCGATTCTTTGGCCATTGGAATTAACATGTAATTAACCGGCCATCAATCGGTCATGCCATGGAAATGCCAGCACAGAAGCATGGAGATGCAGCGGCCCAGGATATAGAAACGGGTTTTTTCCTGCTTCGCCATTCGGAGGAACCTCCTCCGGAAGCCAGATTTCTGGTGAACCATGCGTCCAGATTGGGTGCCCCAGGGATGGCAGGAAGAAGAAGTCACGGGGGCAAAGAATTCTAGCAAAGCAAGAACAAGAGAGAAGGGGGATTGATTGGGTGGGTTCGGCGAATGGGCTCTTGGAGGGGGTGGTCTCGAGTGGTTAAATAGGCCATTTTGGTTGGGCACGGTGGCCCACTTGATCGTGAGATAACGGCAACCGAATTTTGGGTTGTCCAACCTTGTCCCGGCTTTCAAGATGTATCACACAAATCAATCGAGATTAAAAATATATTAAGAGCTCATTTGGTTTGTGAGAAAAGAAGGGAAAAAATATGGTCAACAAAAAAGTAAACAGATGTGTCTTATTTGGTTGAAGTTTTCAAAGGAGAGACGAAAAAGTTGTATTCCTGTGGGAATATAATTCTCACATTTCATGAAAAAATCTTTCCAATAAGAAACATGAAAAAATTACTTTTCCGTTACTCGAAAATCAAAATATTTTTATTTTTTCCCAAAAAGATCCTTCAGCTATGTTTATTTGATCCAAAGCATTAAAGACATAGTTTTTATTAAAGGTATAATAGGAATTACCCATAACATTCCCAATAAAGAAGATGATCAACCGTTTAGAAGCACTTTGTAAATCTGTTACTTTTCCATGGTCAACCAAATATGACAAAAGTACTTTCCAAGTATCCTCTTTTCAGAAATCTACTTCCCACAAATCTGCTTCTTATGAGGAAAAATGTTTCCTGTGAACCAAATGAGCCCTAAGAGATTACATGGCTTTATGGGATTCGGAATAATAACAGCAGCTATGTCTACCTAATTTTGGCAAAATAATAATTTACTATCTGATTGTTTGTTGTTGTGTGCATTTCATGCCACTCTAATATGAATACATCCAAAATAATTATAAAACAACATGTTCCAAAAGCTCCTTGAAGCCAACGCGCATTGGTCCAAAGCATCCATGAGAATGATCAGCCACAAAGAAGGCCATCTAATCTGCCACTCCATTCATCTTCTGATGGATATGTCTCGCCCTAAGGTAGATGGATAGTTGAATCATTTATTTTCTTGAGGTGCCAAGTACATCCTACAAATCCACCAATGAAGGAATCAATAATCAATAGCTTAAATTTTAGCTCAGATTGCCGAAATGCAGGCCATCTTTTGCTCAAGTATGATTAGATCAAGATAATTGAACAATTTTTTCTTATTCATCCAATCATGATGTATAAACAAGAATCTTACATCTTTTTCTTCCATTTGTTCTTTTCATCTTCAATGTAGGAAAGCCTATTGATTAAGAAATTTGCTAGTCATGCATGCTACACCCTTTTTGCATAATAATGTTAGCCCATGGAAGCTAATAAATCTATAATACAATCAACCTAACAGTAAGTGATCTTCTGCTCAATTAGTCTAACCTTCTAAATTTTCTCCTAATCCTCTGGAGAGCACTTCAAAATATTTACATGAATTGCTAGCATATAGAAAGTTGCCGGATAAAATTATGTAATCTGAATCTCAAATGGTAGTGATCACAAATAAACAGACAATCACTGGTACCACATTCTCAAACTTATCAAGCGTAGCAATTTAGGGGTTGCTCAATGATATTGTGAGAGGCGGCCTTGCAATTGTGGGGTCCTAGTAAGGGCAACCACAGACAAGACACAAGAGAGAGAGAAGGGCAGCGGATAGAATAAGCCTTGCACGCTCCCCCTCTCCTTGTCCTCGCGACGTGTGTCTCTCTTATCCTCTTCCCCACGTTTTATGTGCCGCCCGGCCTCCAAGAACATCTCAAACAAATTTTCTCGCTTCCCGAGAAACACGGTTCCACTAACGCCGTTATTCGGCAATAACGGACACCCGGCGAAGGCAAAACGCCGTTATTCGGAAATAACGGTTCTACTGCGCTGAGAGTTTATTTGATTCTAGTTTGGAGATAGGATAGAAAAGATAAGGATTAATCACTCCTAGTCTCATAAAAAAAAATCATAAAAAAATAAATATTCTCTCGAATCAAAACAATGTTTTTAACTTTTCTTTAAAAAATTAATGTATAATTTCAAAATTAAAATTAAAAAAAAAAATCATTAGTCTCTTCTATGATATCACAACTATTATGAAGGAATAAAAGTTGAAAAGACAAAAGTCGCTATCAACTTGTCCTCATTTATTTACCTTACTTTTGGGGTTGCTAAATTGCGGTAAGTTGCCAATTTATCATGAACTACCGCCGATGGAACCATGGGAACAGAATCCGGCGAAGATAACTAACGGGGCCCACCTTATCCCAGGATTGTCTGCTCTTTGTCGCTTCTCCTGACCTACCCGCGATGTATACATAGACGTTCTTTTTTCCCCCTTATCCCCAGTTCTGTGTGTGATTTTTATTATTAGCACTGCATTTTTCCCCCTATTTGTGTATATAAGACTCACCGATGATCTTAACTTCTATCATTATCCTAGTTACTCTTTAAACGGCATTAGCTAACGACATCATATAGTATAAGAAATTTGAGAATTCCAAGAAGTTGAGAAATCCAACTGTTGAGAAATAGTTCAAGGTTGGATAGGCTAAGAATCCTAGTAGCGCGCAAGTCGATCCACCTACTACCTTAGAATTTAGATATTTGCACTCGAGAGGTTCTGGAGCTTAAGATTTTACTTTTTAGTAACAGCGGTCATGCTCCTTAGCCCGTGTTTGGGGACAATAGAAGTCCAACCACTTACAAAAGTAGTTTCAGAATCCAAAGCTAAATGACCTTTTTCTTCTTCAGTTTTTATCAAATGAAAATTATGGAACTACCATTATACGTGAAATAGCAAGATGATATACCCTGGAGTTTGGACTCATGCTTAGGAACTTACATTATGATATAGAACAAATGGATCTTAAGTCCTTCAAACTTAATTTACATTCAGACTTTTTTGGTGTAGGAGTATAAACTTACCACAAATCCTTTATAAAATCCAATGTCAATTGCAAGCTGTGATTTAACTTTCAACTTTCGTATGTAGATGCTTCAGACATTCTTAATAATAGCTTATTGTTCATAATTTTATTTTTGACCTTCGATACTGAATTTAATAGTGGATATAAAACTATTTCTTCATACCCCATGTATATTATGACTCCACCCTATATTTTGTATATATATATATATATATATAGGCTGACACTTGAGTAGATCTCTACTCAAATCCCATATCGATGATCTAAATTATTGAATATGATCTATTACTTCTAAATTATTTTATAGAGACTCCTAATCTGCATATTAAGTAGTTAAAAATTGGATAGTTTAAATAACATGAAATAATACATACTATATTACTGTTTTGACCATTCAGTGCATTGATTAAGAATCTCCAACTCACATAATTTTAGTGTGAAAGTATTTTGAAGATAGCAAATTACATCCTCTAATAGCTTGATCATTGATGTAGAATCTCCATCGTCTATAATCAAATAAAAATCCACTCCGGTCAAGCCAAGTCAATCTCTCTCTCTCTCTCTCTCTCTCTCTCTCTCTCTCTCTCTCTCTCTCTATATATATATATATATATATATATATATATATATATATATATATATATATATCTACTAATATAATATCTGTGACAAGCCAAGAGGAGAAATCTTATACCATACAATATCCAGTAAGTCTTAGATGGTGTTTCAAGTAGCTTATCATTCAGTCCACCCTCAGCCACCATATGATGCCGACCAATCAGAATGAATGGCAGACATGAGCATCATGGTCTCCCATAATGTCCACCCTCGGCCACCAACCGGGCCATGCGGAGGAGAGATGGCCCTTCGTGGAACCCAGCAACTTACCGAGCTTCCCCCTACTTGACGCGCCCCCAGCGTTATCCCGAACACGGCGGAAGGGAGATCTCATGATGGCCTGTAATGCTTGTTTGGTGCTGTCACCTTTCTGAGCTTTGGATTACTCATGAAGTGGCTGGCTATCACAAAATCAGTTCCATTTAGTGATGCCTCCTGTACCAGCTTCAACCATCACAAAATCTTTCTCGAAGCTACATCAAGTAAACCTTTAATTTCAAACTGCATACTCTAGTGGTACATCACTATCCATACCCCGCAATTGTATTATCAGCTGCCCCTCTACTTTCTGACTGGTAATCATTCTTGACAGGCAAGACATAAACTTCATAAGAACGAAAGAAACAAAAACAGAAAGAAAGAAAGAAAGAAAAAAGGAAAAAGAAAATGCCTAGATCGGACAATTACATTTTGCTACACATTGTCCTCTCGACAAAGCATTCTCTAAAATCCATCATGAATCAACGAGACAAACCATCAACCTGATATGATACATCAAGCTGCATTACAGCATGATGTATAGGAAAAGAAGGGTTAAGGGGAAAAAAAAATCAAGAAAAAACTGCAATTCTTCTACTCAGTGTCAATGTGACGTCTCAACAATCCAACAATGTTCTAGCCTGGTAGCACCAGATATCAAGCATACAGTTTCACTATCCATTAATTGATCTAATCATTATCATTCAGATCACATTGTGTCTAAGTTCACCAAGAGAATCAAGATCCAAAAAAAAAAAATCTCAAATTTATGAGATGAGGAAATTCGGTTGATAGCCAAAATTTATGAATGACTGCTTGAAAACACTTTCCACATTTACAAAGTCTTGTGGGCACACATGCAGTCACAAGGATCAAAATTATATATTATCATGTAAAAGGGAGCACTGTTCGTGCACTAGTTTTGTAAAAGTGAAAGGTACTAGCAAGATATAAATTTTGATTGAACCTACTGTTAGAACCAAAAATAAGATTAAAAATTCATATAGTAGAAGTTATGACATTCACTTATGTATCAAGAAATGTAAAGATACATATAAATGTTATGATATTGCCTTACAACCTTTGATGGTAATACTTGTTAAGGAGCATTTCGGAATACTCCCCAAAAGTAAGAGTTCCATTTGGTGGAATCAACTGCAGAACAACATGAATTATCATGTATGTGAGGTCATCATGGAAGCACCATGTCTATCATCAACCATGCTCTCCTTAAAAACATGGCACAGTATAGGACTGCATGCATAACAGCCAATACTAATCCATAGAAGCATCAATAACATACCTCTTGATGATGATGAATCTCGTCAGGAAATCTAAGACGCTCATCCCTATCAAGAATTGAACAAAGTAAGAAAAATGAATTGATCTTAAATAAAAGGATTATAATAATGGACCACCACAATTGAACATTTGACTTCACATGCTATTAAGGTGGCAAAGCAGCGAAACCAAAGTAATTTATTTTAATACTTGAACGAACTTAAAATGGACGAGAGATCCAAAACTGCTGCAAACCAGGAGTTGCTAATTATATGGTGCCAAATTTGTAAAGCCAAAGAGGATGGAAAACTAGATGGACATGTCTAGTATCACCATGGATGATATTCCAGCTTGCATGCACATGCAAGGTTGTATCAATCAGATATATATGAGCCCTTCATTGATATAAATTTAGTTTCAAAACAATTTGGAATCACCGAACATGATAAGATTTCTGGAAAAATGTCCAAATCTTACATAATAAGAAGTTACCAGTTAGAAGAAGACATGGAATAACTGCGATGCATGGATTCAGCAACCACACGCATTAGCTTAAAGTTGCGTGAAAAGTTCAGTGACCTTAACCATTCAATTTTGTTAGCAATTCCACCAGTGCAAGATTCTAACTAGGAGAATTGTTTAGCCAAGGCAGGACACCACTGACCACTCCTCAATGAGATGAACAAAAATCTTCTCTTTTTTTTTTAGTTTCATGCAGATAGGGATCATATTTTGTTCAAAAGTCAGCATATTTTAAACAGACAGGATCGAAGCAAATAAAGATATGCATAGACTGTCTCGTCTATTACTTCACAACATGAAGAACTTGGAAGACAAACTACACAAAATGATTCAGATTTTCATTTTTTTCTAGGCATCAGACATACATTGCCTAGAGATAAAAAAAACAATGCCTAGAGTGACCACAGATAATCCATACTAGAAAATTATACAACAGAAACATGTTGGTTCACATAGTTAGATTTCTTTAACTTCACATGGTTATAATTAAGATATTTCTGAAAGTACCAGTCAGGTTGCATGAACATAGCAAAAGTTGAACGTTCCACACCAAAAGCCTTTTCACCATTAGGTGCCTATCCAACAACAAATTTAAAAAAATATATTAAGAATACTGAAAGACAGAAGATCCATGACAAAGAAATGCACAAGAAAGAGAGACCCTTCCTGTTTGATAAGGATTTGGTAAGCAAAAACTAGAGATAAAAAATGCCTTCATATTTTATATATATATATATATATATATATATATATATATATATATATATATATATATATATATATATATATAAGTTGCAGTAGATCTCACATTGTAGATGTTGCACATATTCCAATAAACCAAGTGAACTGCAGATACTAGAACGTTTGTAACATCATCCACTTAAAACCAGAATATGGGCAAAGACAAGAAGATAAGTAGAAGGATGGAGAGCTGACGACAGCTAATAGTTCACAAAATAGAGCAATAGCAGCAACTGAATAAGACACTCCCTCTTATGGGGAAGAATGGAAGCATGATGAGATTAGTAAAGAACCCATAGAAAGATTAGCTGTTTTACAGTCATAAATAAAACATGCGCAACATTGTCAGTGCATAAAAAAACAAATGACAAAAAAATAAAAAACAAATTGACAAATTTTAGAACATAGATTCCTTCCTTGTATGGCATTTCTCTTGTCAAATCAGTGTATCCTTTTCATGTTCAGCTCCTTCTGAGTGGATGCACAGGAAAAGGGAAAAATTACATAGAAGAGCAGCATAGGTAATGGAACTTGCAAAACATTTGGGATTATGGAATATTGATTAGCAAATAGGCAACTAAAAAAAATCCATCAACAGTGACACTAATAGGCATTTTCTCTCCATGGAAAAAATCATCAGGAATCTGAACAAAATAAATAGATCAGAAGCCAAGATCAGACATCTATAGTTTTATAATATAATGGAATTTTCCAAGCTCTATTATTTAGAATAAAAGGATACTAGGATTGGACAAGGTTTCCAATGGTTAAAGTTTTTATTTAAAAAGAAAAAAATCTAAACAGTACCTTATATAAAAAGGCAAATTCTAGATGTATGGTAAGAGAATAAATAACAAAAGAAAGAGTAAATCTGGATTCCTGCAAGTAATATAGAGAATGTCATGAGTATATTCCTTTTCTTCAGAAACAAATAAAAGCATGTTTCATTGATGAGATACCTGTACACAATGTGGAGTAGCACAAAGACGGCCCTTTGATAATACTTCAGTTGTTTCACCAATTTGATATGCTAATTCATCTTCTCCAAACACAACCTAATGCATCCAAATGAAGATGCAATTATCAACATAATAAGAATGTTTTTTAAAGCAGAAGAGAAACAGTGACATCAAAATATAGTTTCTTGAGTTACATTTCAAAATATACGAGGATTTGTTCATTTGAGGAATAGATGGGGAATATCTGTATTTTGCAAGTATTCAGACATATGAATGCACATATATACATATGTGCATCTATATGCATCTGGGTCAGGTTACAATATAAACAGGACGGACAGAAGAGGTCTACATACCATCCAAATTACATAAATGTTCTTTTTTCAGTCATATCACTTCAAAGAGGAATAGCATTTATAACTTAATCAATGTATTGGAAGCATCCTAGAATGTCAACAACATGGACTAACAATGGCATATTCAACACTCAAGTCATGTTACCATGAAAAAATTATGTGGCCAGTCCCAAGCCCAGATGAGAAGGTTGGAGGGTTGACATTTGGTTGACAGCCGATCATAGAAACTTGCTAATAACTATGAAATGGTCATGTTATGATGACAGACTTATCCCTATCATGTCCATAGAAACAATAACCTGAATTTTGATCCACACGTGCTTTAAGATCTGTAGCGTCTACATAGTGTTGTGGACCATTACTCGTAGTCACCCAGTGTGCAATTCAAACAAGGCATAACTACATATGCCTTGGGAACATTAAAGCCATGAGTTGAGCTAAAAATCCTACCAAGAAACTTGAGCTTGAATCTCATTGGCAAACTTCATGATGGGCCATAACAATTGAAGTCACATAATTAGTCATGATATACAACATCTAAAGTGCCCTAAATTTACAAATTCATAAAATTGTAGACCAAATTTAATAGGATTTGCTCTCTAAACCACAAATCACATGAAGTCATGGGTCGTTAAAACTTATCTAGTTTATAACCACTTGACAAATGCATAAGCAAGATCATCCATAACATTCGCTCTTCAAATTTCAAGCATCATAAATATCATGAACCATGTGAACTAGAGCTATAGCAACTAAAGATTCTAGTTTCAATTCTTGGGCGATGCATCCTCAAAAATTTAAACCTGGGTTACTATAGTGCGGGTAGATCTCCCTCACAAAAAGAAAAAGGAAAAAGATTTCATGTACCATGACCAACATGTGGACACTCAATTTAAATAGTCCATCATGTAATTTGCATCTGTACAGTTCAGGCACAAAAACCTATTGACAGGTTTAAAGTAGGTCTATTCTCCAGTCACTTCTAGTCTCATTGAGCAACACTATAACATGAACAAATAAGACACATCAGTGATCCACCTCATCTATTCGCTAGCTATTTCTAGTCTCATTGATCAACACTAAAACATAAACAAATAAGATACATCAGTGATCCACCTCTTTATGTTGAAAAATTACTGCATTCACAATGATTGATAAGTAGGAATCAGCTGGATGAAACAACTAAGACGTTATCTTGCTTCAATCTCAAGGAGAAAAGTAAAGAAACAGAAATTACTTTGACAATTTTGTCATTTCGCGTTTTAATGTAAAGGCCAGCACCCGTGTCAGGACATGGGATCTCTATACCATTTCTCTTGAACATGCCACAAGTAAGACCTACAAATATGATTTCAGATAATTAGTGCCATGAACACAATGTGTTTTAGTACAGAGCTTCTCATTCTCAAAGATATACTAGTTTCATTTCTGTAATATTAAGAATTTATAGCAAACAAAACCATGCATTGATGTGCTATATATTGAGCTTGCACAGTAGCCCATAACAGAATCTAGAAACTTCTAGTATTATTTGTGGGAAAAAAGGTAACTGATGAGATATATTAGCAGGAGTAAACAAGTTCTATCACGAGAAACTCTTTTCCATATTAAACCTGGAAAATGAATCTTACCGTGTACAAAAGCATGCATGTGCAAATACACACGCATGCGCGCAGAGAGAGAGAGAGAGAGAGATGGCTTACATGGATCACATGATTGTGAACTAACTGATAGTGCTACTTCACTTTTAAAATGATGATTTTTTGTTGTATACGTAGGTATAATGCCAAAGTACCTTTATATATAATGCCGCAACAGAATTATACCATAGACATGTATGATTGGTTGAAGTTTAACATCATTAAGAGCTAGCTAATATTTATCTTCTTTCAACAGTTTCTTTCAAAGATTTCCCCAGAATAATCGGAAACTCACTATCCACTTAACCAAGAGCACTAGGTTCAAAATGTCTGACACATGCAGAGTTCATCCTTCTTGTGATAAGTTCAACTCATAAATGGTACCCAGCATTTGGGTGTCGTCAATGTGTGCATCATCATTCTTAGAAACACTACAAAGAGAATCAAGTTTTGGAAGCTCTCTTATGCTTACTAATCGTAAAAAATGTGCTAAATACTTGATGTATTCAAATTCAAGGTAAAAGAAGAAGAAAAATTTAAATCTGTACAGACTCCATTCTGGATATTAGGGCTGTCACCGATATCCACAGACCCATACCCTACCTGGAGCTGATCTGGACCCACAAGTCTATGGGTTTGGAATGGGTCCCAAGGTAGACCTATGAAAGTAGATATTAATATTGTATTTACCACTTATAGGCTTAAAAAGTAGAATTCATCAACAAAGCAATGAGAAAACTTTATGATAATAATGAAATGAGTTACATGATGATACATTAGAAAAACTTGTTGATACAAAAGTTTATTTAACTTTAACAACAAATGGTAGCCCAGAAGTTAAATTTCACCTGTGAGTGACCCATGGTCAGTATGCCACCCACACCATGAGGACGTGGAACGAATATCCCCAGTGCATTCACTGCAAGACAATAATTGCAACGTCCATCAAAACAAGAAATATTTATCGAAAGACAGCTATATTATTCTATCAAAAGACATGCATCTAAAATTTACTAGATAATACACTCTTAAGAATTCATTGTCCAGTAACATCAAATATATGGCAAAGCTCTTGCTGCCAACACATGTTCGATAAACATCAAATTGATACATACACGTTCAAATATAGTAGCAGAAACAAAAACTAGCTAAAATCCAACTAAGCTAATAGCAACCCCCCCCCCCCCCCCACAACACACACACAAAAAAAGGGAGCTAAAATCATGTTATGCAAAAGTATAATAGAAATAGAAATGCAATCCTCAATGTAATAGAATTGCACTTTCAACTAGAGTAATAATTACCTCAGTTGCCGAGGAAAGTAATATAATAAACGACCTTTGTGGCACCTGGAGTGCCTAAGTATATGCTCAAGTCCATCATCATGCTTTGTCATCTCCTTTGTTACTAACCATTGAATGAAACATATCAGTATACTTATTAAGGAACAGATATTAGCTTTATGCATGCAACAAAGCAGAGTTTGCAATAATAAAAAAAGAATTAAAAAAAGGGTTTGGAACTAATCATCGGAACCTTGTATGAACTTCCCAAATCTGAGATTATAGATTAATTGTTTGTATATCCTTTTAAACATCCTTTTATTTCCATTATAATGGAAAATAACTGTTCTGGGATCAGTTTAGTTTGGGAACAACATAATGGTTGTTATAACAGCCATTTGAGCCAGCCCTTGTAACAGGAAAGAACATACAACAGGAAATTAATGGCAGTATTATGTTAATTTTTATTGATTTAAAAATTATATATATATATATATATATATATATATATATATATATATATATATATATATATATATATATATATCTTTCCAGCTGAAATGGAGAATAGAACTCCAGTTACCATTACTTTATTGAGATGAAAAGTGAAAGCATACTATCACCAACACAAAAATTACACACTCGGATGTGCATGCACACAGAGATTCATGCATGCATGCACAAACAGATCCTTGATAATAAGCATCAAAGCTATATTTAAGCCTTTCCAATTATCTGAGCCATAGAATAAGCCTATCCCAACACTCACTGCGGCAACAAAACAACCTTAGATAAAATTCTTGCAGTGAAGTTTGAAGGTAAAGCCTAAACAAATGGAGTACATGTTGTTAGATTTGGTATTCAATTACACTGTAACCAAATATTGCTTGATATAAAGGCGATAGTCCTCTGCTTAAAAAGCCTTAGGGATAGCATAAATTAGGATGTCTCCGCATATCAAACATCAGGTGTAGATGTGTGAATATTGTAAATACTACAAAGTTTGGCAAAGCTTGTAATATGTCAACAGAAATGGGAGGGTTTAATGAAGGTCACAGAACGAAGCAGAAGGATGTCGCAACAAAAGTAGTTACATTAGAAGATACTTAAAAAAAAAATGTAAAAGTAGTTTACATTAGAAGATTATAAAATAATAAATTATGGATAGATTATAGCCTCTAGAATGGGAATTTATGAAGGATGCAATGGTTTGGCATGTCAGGAGAAACATATGATTACAGAATATTAATGTAGTCCAGATTTAGCAAGGAATTTTCACTGAGTGAAAAATGAGAATTTTCTCATTTTTTCTTGTTTAGAAAAAGGGTAGATGCTGACATAATACATCAAGCCAAATTGTTTATCATATCACGTGGTTTATAAGAGCAAATGCAATAAGGGTGTAATATAAATTATAAGGTCTACAAATTCTGGACATGGTAAACATACCATATTGATCACAATGATATGCCAACATGAGCCCAACTTCCAACATCAGCTTTCCAAGATTTTTAAATGCTACAAAATTGAACACATCAAGAGTCATGTTACAAAATTTAGTATTTATTTATTGAGAAGAAAAAAACTACTCTCTCATATGCAAAATCACCTAACTAAAGAACTCGAACTTAGATTTAAATAAGAAATATATATTAACCCCCGTCAGTTCAGGAGATAACATTGAGATGGAAACTAAAGGCAGGACGTACATGCACCATGATAAAATTAAAGGGAAAAAGATACCTACTATTCCTCCTAGGATCTTCAATAGTCGTGGTAATCAAAAAAATTATACAAATATACCAACTGATCTCTTAATTATCTAACGATGATAATTCAGAATGCATTTAGATGTAAAGTAGCCATACATGATGTGAGCTTTACAGAATATACATATCTATAAGAACTTTTGAGAAGCAGTAAGCTGCTTAGGCTAAGCCATGGAAACAGAAGACAAAGAAAAGGCTTTTAGTCATAGTTAACAAAACAGAGTTAGAGGCTAGACATTAAATACTTCATTTATTGTCACCCTTGCCACACACGTATTTGTTTATAAGAAACAACTGACAAGAATTTGAACTAATTTTTTGAATCCTTGTCAAACTTCTAAACCAAATACGCCAACTAGAATCTGGTTATAGCATATGCATCCAGGACATTAAAAAGGTACATACATATAAAAAAAGCAATATCAATGTTATGTGTCATCTACATCTCTAACACCCATAATGTTTGAGTCCATAGTAAATTGAAGACTTTGATGTTGCTGAGTACATAATAGAGAATGAGGATGTATTAGTCTTTGTAAAGTCCACACCTTGCTCATTTTGCCATATCTACAGAAGTAACATTTAGTACAAGGATAGAAGAGTCAAGTAGTAATTAATTAAATCTGTTTTGTATTCTAGTATCTTAGAAATCTTTATGGCACTCTAATCATGGTATCTTGGAGAAGGGAAGAAGATTTCCAAATTAAAGATGAAAAGGAATATGAAGAGCATCAAAGTTCAATCCATAACATTAAACATACAAGGTCATGTGATTAGTCTTAAAAATAAGCCTAAATCACTTCCACCACTCCTCTGGAACATATCCACGAGGTCAAACAAACGAGATGTTTCTGAGCAGCTCGTGTTCAGCTTGAAACTACATATATTTATTTAATATATATTAAATAATAGATAAATGTAGATTGTTACAAATATATTTGTTAGATAGATTATCTTTATTCATTCAGCCATCAGATTAAGATCTGAATGGCTGAAATGGACATGCAAACAAATGGGAGAGGGGAAATAACACCTGCCAGCCATTACTTTACTCCTCAGCACTACCATCACAATTCCACTTCTCCTCAACATATTCTCTTCTCTTCTCTCCATTCTCCTCTTCCCTACCTCACAGAAGAGATTGGTGATTATCTTCATTTTGCTTCTCTCTAGCTATTGATCTAAATATCAGCCATATCTCTCAGTCCCGTAGCTACCACCTTTGCCTGCACCACCTCTACCTTTTTCTACTTCTCAAGGTTCTCCTCACTATGATGGGCCTGGCCACCACTGAGTGCACCAACCACTCAAACTCCCTGCCTGCACCCTCACAGTTTCACTCAGCTACTCAACCTGCCTACCTGCTCCCTCACTGTTATCTCCCTGTCTGTCACTGGACAAACTGAGCGAACCGATCTTGAGCTGGCTCGAATTCTAATGAGCGAAGCTTGATCTAAGGTTGCTTAGCATGCTACAAGCTTAAGCCAAGATTGAGCTGGGATGATGGAAAATCGAGGCAAGCTCGACCTTGCCTCAACTTGCTCAAGTTCCACTTGTTTATGCCCCTACATCCATCCAAGCCCCTCCCCTTAGCCTAAACTGCAGTCAGGATTGCAAATGACAAAATGCTGCATATTTGTCACCTAATACCCTACGCAAAATACAGACTTCAAGATTGTACTTCTATCTAACATTTTCTTTCCTAGTTCTATCATATATCCACCTTAATAATCCAATGATTGCTGCACCTGTATAAATGTGACCTTGGATCACTCAACATTCAGATCCATAAGGCATTGTCAGTCTAAATTTTATACTACATATCTATGTCATCAATCTACATATTGCCATATGCATCTTTACATTCGCACTCGGATATTGCCCAAAATTTTGAACTATACAGCATTTTAATTACTAACTTTTGTTCGAAAGTTTCCCCCAAAGGTCCACAACATAGGGACTTCAATTTCTTGCATCTTGCATTTCTTCAATATGAAAGGTCTTGAGATAACAAAAAAGAGATCACTTTTTATACCTCTTGTCCACAAATCTTATATAAGGTTTGTTTCCATCCAAATAAAATTCTACTGGCATTATCTTTCAAATGATTTTTAGACCCATATCCTTCAGAATGTTTGTCATTTTGTAATTGTATCATGTCACCCATAAAATAGCATATAGATTAGAGCTTCTAAATTTTTTTGATGGAACAGTAGAGCTTTTAGCTAACATCTTATTTTAGTTCAACTATAGCAAGTGAAAAGAGATATATACCTAACCAAATATCAGATAATCTACCATAACCAAAAACTCATTCTGATATTTTTAGAAATATAAATAATTTTGAAGAAAATGGTAACACAATAGTTTGCATTATAGTTACCAATAAGAGTTCATGCGAAGAGAGCTGAAATTTTATAGGGTTCTCCATCAATTTGAAAAATGCTCTCTGATGTGACGAGAAAGTTTAGAAAAAAAGAGAGAACATTAACCTTTTTAAAGAATATTATCAGGACTTCTAAAATTGTTGGTGCTCCCAAAATTCTAGCTATATGGCAGAACTTTATAATTATTTCCTCGTGAATCACTAAAATGAATCCAGAACCACATTGAATTATTAGAACTATAAGATGCAGATAGATCATGCCCCTACAATACATTGGCAACAGTATATGCAAGATGTAATTATAGTTCTCTATTAGAAAGCAAACATTTCACAGTGATGAATATAACTTCCTCTTAGGAATCTCATGAAGATGCTAATATACAATTTACACAACAGACTGAAGAACCTTCTCCAGTATTATTCACATATATGGATTCAGAGGAGAGATGCCCATGTACCTTGTTCAAGCTCAGGCAAAGAAATGGCAGGCCATATATTTGGTCGACAGTATGATGGGTACCTAGATGATAGAGTCCAATTGAAGTGATCAATAAACATAAGAGAACACATGTAAACATATGATTATAGATAAAGTCATAGTACTAAGAAGCAACTTCCTTGAAAAAAAGAAGACAAGGAAAAGGCACAGTAGCATTGAATGTAATGAATCAGCTTGTAAAGCTGTTCTGCATGACAATCATGATTGCCATGTTGGAGATGATATGAAGCAAAGCACAAGCTGAAAAATTTTGGCTATAGAGTATTACTATATTATCAAGGATTGCCTACCATACTCTCCCTGGCTAAAATAACAACACTCTAAAAACAGCTTATAGCACTATTATTCAAGATAACACTAACGACATCATTGTAGATGTTCAGCTCTCATCAGGAATTGCTGGCAAATTCTGATTGTAATGTTCACAATATAGACTTGATATTTCTACTTGACTATAAAATTAAGGCAGTTATCTACTAATCAACAGTTGACAAGTCTTTGTCTTTTCCTTCTTCTTAAGCATGGCTACGGCTGCATCGCAATTTTTCCCACCCAAAACAAGCATATTTGTTTATACTGCAAGATGAATTAAGTTACACACAATTATCTTCAGTATTTGCTACTCGGGTGAGAGAGTTTTTTGTACTTTTAGACATTGAGAAAGGTTGATTTTGATGGCAGCTCTTGTGGAGAAGGCAATGGTGGCGGAGTGGTCCTCTGGCAAATGCAATTGCGGCTTGCGAGTTCACGTGCCATCTCTCAAACCCTAATTTTTTCCTTTTTTGCTTATTCACATCTTACTCACCTCCTCACTCGAATAACACACAACCTTAGGTCCTTTGCTTCTTATATCAATTTCTTAAATTGTTTCTTATCATAATGCTCCACCGAGTTCCCACACTTTTATGTATGTATAGAGCCACTAAGTCTGAAATGATCATAATAGTTTTCAGCAGCCTACAAGTATAGAAGTATAGAAGCATAGAAGCATAGAAGCATAGAAGTATAGAAGTATGTGATCCATTGGGCTGGAAAACATTGGCAGCCACACAATTAAAAGATAAGATCTGAACTATCCCTGTCCTTTCACAAGCACAAATCTGAAAGTGCATCATCATACTTTAAAATGAAAGTACAACATCATTCTTTTAACATGGAGTTTGCTTACAGCAATTAGGAAGTAGTAAGAAATAATAAACTAAGATGGAAATGTGTTGCCAATTATTATACCTGTGTATAACAGCAACATCAGTCGTAGGTATGTCTAAGATTGGATTGGCATAATATGAGCCTTTAAATGTATCTACAAGGATTGCAGTAGAGAAGAATCAATTGGGAATTCTGTCGTTCCATGAAAAAATCTTGATCTCTTAATAGGCAGGCTAACATCCAAATAGATATATTACATGACAGAATGAAAATGTAATAGAAAAGCCTCCAAATCTTTCCTCCTTACTTGCATAATAGCATATCTCTCTATACATAAGGTTTCTAGAACAAAAAATCAAGCTATGGCACACACTTTCCTTAACAACGAAGCTAAAGAAAATTTAGATGCAAGTGAAATTAGGAAGATCTAGGAATATAAAATCATTCTCTTTTTACACTACTCTCATAATCCTTGCTTCTAATAGTGAATGCACCATAAAGTGGTGAAGTTAAAAGAGAAACAAAACTTACCAAATTTACCAGATTCCAGCTTCTCTTTCCCATGACTCCATCCAAAATTATACCTATATGACAAGAAACGGATAATGCATAAAATTAATCCCAAGCAGCACTTTAAAATTAAAATAAAATCTGGCAATAAAAAAAACACACAATCTATAAATTGATAAGAAAACAAAAGTGTAGAAGGGGAAAGCTAATGAAAATAATTGCTCAAATGTTATGGCAGTACACCTTTGTCAAACTATGCACATCTTAGGTTGATATAAATCATTTATGTTCATGTAGATTAACTAATAAAGTCAATCTATCATGTCTTTTGTTTTCTTTCCTTCTTATTTAGTAATCTTATTCATCACAACCAAGCAATGCAGTTGCACTGTGACAAAATGCTTGTCCCTTTCGATATGCCCAGCATGCATACACCTTTACAATTGAAAGCATGTTTCTAGATGAGACCATATTTAACACACCATACCTGCTGTCTGGGTCTTCAAGCTCTTTCTTTACATCATCAGGTAGGTTTGCGACTCTACCAAAAGAAAACAATAAAGCAGGCAGTTTAGTCTTCTTCTCACAAGAATTATAAACCAGAAAATATTTGGAAATTGAACTATTTGGTAGCGCAATTTAAAAGTGCATGCCTGGGTGCAAGATGTAGGAGATTTTGACGTAACAGAGGAAACCCAGGCACCTATGGTAACATAAATAAGTTTAAGGAGCATATATTAGCCAATGAAAGGATGAACACTGCAGAGTGCAAATCAATCTACAACCAAATAATCTTTGCATCAACAAACAATCACTAATATACACATAAAGAATAACATATATGATTTCTGTCAAAATCATTAAATGCCCTCCTTACAACATTACTATAAAGAGTCATCCGTGCTTGCAAAGATTCTTCCACTCAAATATTTTCTCCATTCTTTATTAAATTTTGTTTTTCCAATCCCTGTCATGCTGCACATTCAAACTCCTTTCCTTGACGTGAAGTTCATGCTCATTCCAAATACGACAAAGAATATTAAGAACTCATCTACTCATCTATGAGCAAAATGTTTCACTTCAACCATTTCTTGTGGTCATGTTACATTGTAGGTATTATGTTTCTTTAAGAATCAAGACATCTTGTCATTAAAACAAGAAAAAGAATGCGATACAGCTCCAAATCCAAAACAAGATTCGATCTTGGAAACAGTTAGAGACGTTTCCTGATTGCTTCTTCCTGACATCAACGATCAATAAAATCTATTCTTGAAGGACAAATGAAGAAAAAAAAATTTAAAAAAAAAAGAGTGGAAGGAACCGACTACATACATCAGAGACTGCAAGGATTCCAAGTCCATTGGGTCCTAGCCCTTGTTCGATCTTGGTCGACAAATCCGTTTTCTTGTCCTGATACCATCAAGAAAATCACATCACTCGACTCTCAAGAAAACCTAGTCTGATAGGGCGATGGACTCGGACTGACCTGCAGCTCGGGGTAGGAGATGGTGACCGGCCTCACCGTTCGAAACGCGTCCGCGGGCTCGCAAGCCATCGTCCGGCCCGAGACGCGGCGAGGCAAAGGGCGAGGGGGCGGCGCCCGACCGGGGGATCGTGGGGAGAGGAAGGAGAGCTCGAGGGAGCGATGATGGCTCTGTGTGAAGAGGGGAGCCATCCCTCTCACTCTCGTTCTCGAATCCTTCCTTTGTTTTGGCGGTTGCGTATTGGAAAGGCGAACATTAAAAAGGAGGCGTGCTTTCGGCGAATTGAGTTCCGGGTTCCGTCGGAGGCCACGCTTTGCAGCGTTCAAAAACGGTAAGCAGGAAAACGAATTATTAAATAAAATAATTGAGAAAAAAATTATAAATTGAGAAATGCACACTCGAGGGAAACATAAAATTTAAAATTATAATATATAAATTGTAAAAGAAGTATTTAAATCAAAAACAAAATATTGTTATATAAAAAATATAATATTTTAAATTAAATAATGTTGCCCAAGGAGACAACCCAAGAGGGGGTGAATTGGGTTTTAATTAATTATTGATTAATTAAAAATAAAGTGAGTGATTAACTAATCTATTGCAAGTGAATTAGTTAGATTACTAGATGCAATGAACGAAGAGAGAAGAAGACAAAGACCAATACAAACACAGAGAGATTTATAGTGGTTCGGAGCCAACACTTGCTCCTACATCCACTCCCCAAGCAGCACTTGGGAGTTCACAATAATTTCTAAAATTACAGCCGGTTGTTTTGCAAGCTCATAACCAAACTTGTTGTTTTCACGAGATCACAACGAACTCGGTCGGTTTTGACAGGCTCACCGACTAGAACCAAACGATTGTTTTTCCGGAGTTACAATCAAACCCAGTTGGTTTTCCCCAGTTCACCAACCACAACCTTACACCGTTGGTTTTAACCTTGGCTCACCAACAAACCTAACTAGCCTTGATTCAATCCCTTGATTGAACTAAGAAGTAAAGTAAGATTTTAAGTTTACAACAATAAAGCTTCTAAAAAGCATATTTAGGGCAATATAAACAAAGAGGAGTTAGAAGCCCTCAAACATATTTGAGTTGTTGAAGTGGGGCTTCTCGATTTCTGAGTCTCCTCTTGAATGAGCCGGAGGATGGGGAACAGTCGGTAGAGCTTTGAATGCGAAGGAAGCCTTTTTGGTTTGAGTTGAATGCACTTCTCCCTTCTTTTGCTTAGATTCACTCTTGAGATGCTTTTGGTAGTTGAAAACCTTTAATGCTCAAGTGGAATAACTCTCTTCCTGTCTACTACTGTTCACTCTCGCTATTTAAGTGATCCCCTTTGGAAAAATAGCCGTTAGAGAGAAGATTAGAGTCGTTCTGACCCATCTGCATAATCTGATAATGTATCCGTTGGGATCAAAGTCGACTCGCGCGATCTAGAGTCGACTCGCCTGTTACTGGAGTCGACTCGCGCTATACTGGAGACGACTCGGCTACTGTTCCAAATTTGAATTAAAGTGCATGCCTTCTCCTGGAGTCGACTCGCCAACAGCTGAAGATGACTCGGGCATTTAGGAGTCGGCTCGTTCTCAGGGTTCCAAAAATCCAACTTTCTGTGTTTCTCTTACGAGTTGACTCGGCCAAACTAGGAGTCGACTCGGATGACTTGGGAGACAATTCTGGAACACCTGGAGTCGACTCGTTCACAGGATCTCCGAAACTGATTCTCTGCCTTTCAGACTGCTTTCCTCTGGGAGTCGACTCGGCTGATATGGGAGACGACTCATAGTCTTCGCGAGTCGGCTCACTGACAGGGTCTCAAAAACTAACGTTCTGCCTTTTTGTCAGCTTCTCCTTGGAGTCGACTCGGGACCATCTGGAGTCGACTCGCCAAGCACCGGAGTCGACTCGCAACCTTTTGGAGTCGACTCGCTCTCAGGATCGAAACTCCATCATTATGTCTTTCTGTCTGTTCTCAGTCGAGTCGACTTTAGCTTGTGCTAGAAACTTGCAAGCATGCCGGAGTCGACTCGCAGAGTCCAGGAGTCGACTCGTGATGCAGACTTTGGTTCAGACAGAGTTCAATACTTAACCAAACGACTCTGAACCAAAGCTCAAGGCACTTAGACAGAAATTAATAAAGATTCACCTGAAACACTAGATTGAATTCATTAGAACAACATAAAACATACTCAAGTGCTTTGAGCTCATTAAAATCAATTAGGAAAATACTCAATCACTCCACAATCCCCCCCTTTTTGATGATGACAAAACATTAAGTATTTGTAAAGTGAATTACTCATTCAAGGAATGATTCATGGTAAAGTTTTGAAATGAATTCAAATGTTTAGTTATTTAGTATATCCAAAATTGAAATGTATGAGTCAGTAAACTCTGAAATTAAAGCTCCCCCTTTCATTTAGAATTATATAAGCCTTCAAATCATTCAATCAATTGTTTGACTTGTATGTCTTTAATGAGTTTGCTTTTTTAGAATTTCAGATTGTCCCCCTCAACATGTGCATTTAATTTTGTTTGAACTTTGTTCAAGTTTTCTGGATTTTCTTTTAGTGTTTTAAACTTGAACTTAAGTTTTTAATTATAGAAGAAAAAATCTGACGATTTGTTCTTGAATATGATCCGACTAACTTCGAATACCCCTTAAATAGACTCTGGAGATTACTCCTTGAGGAGCCCCAACGGAGGAATAAAAACCTCGATGTATCGAATCCACTAAGAACAAATCACATTTTGCTTAAATGTTTTCTTGTTTAGTGATTTTCTTTACTTACATTATACCATATTTTTTTTCTCTTTTTGTCATCGTAACAACAAAAGGTAAAGTATCAAAGAGTCAAAACATACAAGAAGCATAGTAAATGAGACAAAAGGATATGCTTTTTCATTCACTGTAAACTTGAATACATAAAAGATGTTCAGAAAGTACATCTACAGTAAAGAGATACATAGTGTTAAAAACACAAAATGCATACAAACAACAAAAGATATACAATGCAGCAAATACAAAATCATCCTCTAGAGGAGGGGGGACGAGGGCAAGCACTCCTCTGCGCAGATCGTCATCCATGCTGATAACTCCGATAGGGGAACTCCGGCTAAGTAGAAGACGACGGTCGAGATGATGATGGTCGTGCCTGAGTGAAAAATGAAGGCAGTGAAGAAGTCGAGCTCGGCCTCGAAGATGAAGGCTGTGATGGAACAGGTGCGGAGGCTCTGGCCGGAGGAGCAGAAGGCCTGGGAGGAGAATGCTGAGGCTCTGACGCACCAGCACCAAAACGAACCTCCAAACCAAGTAGGAGCCTCTCCATTGCAGTGGTCAAAATACTGAATTTTGACCGCTGCAGCTCATAAAAATCCACCAGCTGAGAGCAAATCTCAGCTGTGGAAGCCTCCATATTCCCCTTCAGGATTGCGGCCTCCTTTGCAAACTCGGAGATGTCGAGTTGCTCAAGCTGCGCCAATCCTGACACACGGGCAAAGATGCTCTCGATCCACTCAATGATGCTCTCCTGATGACTGAGCTGGCTCCTCTCAACTGACTTGACACTCTCCTCAAGAGCGTCTATCCGGTGGTGCAGCCTCTCAAAAGCAGACTCACACCGGGCAGTCACCTCACCAGCAATCCTCCCTACCAAGGAATCAATCAACTCAGTACTCAACTGTGGTACGGAAGGACCAGAGGTGGAGGAGGGATGATTAGAGGGAGCAGACGGTGGCACAGTGGATGAAGGGCCAGTGGAGGTATTCAGATCATGATCAGAAGTGGGAGAGTGAGGAGCAATAGGGTCAGATGGTATATCAGAAGAATGCTTCCTAACCCATGTACCCTCAACTTTGAGGAATCCCATTTGGTGGAGAGTCCCCTCGTCCATATAGTCAGTATAACGAAGTGGATGGGAGGGTTCCCCCTCAGGGATAGGGACCTTAAACTCCCTAAAGATCAGAGTGAAAAGCATACCATATGGAAGACTCAATATAGGCTTTTCTAAGGGATCACAAAAGTGACTGTAAATGAGTTTAGGAAAATTGAGAGGGATATCATGTAGGATGTGGAACAAAATAGTAAGGTCTCTCTCATAAATAAAATCAAACCTTCTCGTTTTTAGGAAGAGGGTGCGAGAAATAATGCTAAGAAGAAGGCGCATCTCAACGGAGAGCTGATTTGCGAAGACCTCTTCAAGAGGGGACTGGGGTACTCTCCCTAGAATGGTCGTAAGGGCCTCGGATCTATCAGAGGGATGAGTAGGAGAGATACCCTCCTGAGAAAAGTTGAGAACTCGGGCAATGAGGTCCTCAGAGATGCAAACAGAGACATTGGCTACCCTCCCTTGAAGGCCACTGCCACCCCATGTGAAGTTGCTATAAAATTTCTGGACTAACCCAAGATATGTGGGAAGATCAAGAGAACAAAAGAAATCTAGACCTTGACCCCTAAAACGATGCCATAAAGAAAACCCTTCTCTTGAGAGGAAGTCAAAATCGACTTTTCTCCCAGTTGAGACGGCTCTCCCGGCGCATGAGCGCGAGGGAATCAATCGAGGCGGAGAGGGAACCGGAGGAGATGAGCTCACCAGTTCGTTCCTCGCCTTGGATTGTCTCTCGGCACCACTCGCAATGAGAGGTCTCTTCCGACGAGACCTTCTTAGGACCCATCTCGAGCTACCTAAGAAGGGAAAGACGTGAAACGAGAGGAAAATAGGAAGAAAACGAAGGAAGGAGGCCGAGACGACAGTGGGGGACGACACAAGGGGTTTTGGGACAGTGACGGCCAAAGAGGAAATTTGGGGAAATGTTGATTCGATTAGGGTTAAAAGATGATTTTCCGACCTCGAGTCGACTCCTGAAAATTGGCGAGTAGACTCGTGCACGAGTCGACTTGCAAAATCATCCAAGTCGACTCGCAAAATCATCCGAGTCGACTCGAGCTCTGGCACAAACCAAAGTCTCAGTCAGAACCGTGCCAAAAGAGAGAGAGAAAGTAATCTTTAGAGCTTAAGGGATGATTTGATGATCATAGGCGTGGGATACTATATAAACCATGAATTAGTGATCAAAATCAATGAATGAGAGAAAATAATCAAAGAAATGGATCAATCACTCCTAAGCCTCTTCTAAGAATACAAAATCGATCTTCACTCAAGATTTTTGTGAAGATATCAGCATGATCATCAGTACAAACAAACTTAAGCATCACATCACCATTTAACACATGATCTCTTATGAAGTGATGTCTTATCTCAATGTGTTCAGTTCTTGAGTACTTAATTGGATTTTTAGTTAGATTTATGGCACTTATATTATCACAGTTTATGGGAATATTAGTTTGCTTAATGCCATAATCTTCCAATTGTTGTTTGATCCATAGAATTTGTGCACAACAACTTCCGGCGGCAACATATTCGGCTTCCGCCGTAGATAATGCAACCGAGTTTTGTTTCTTGCTAAACCATGAAATTATGTTTTTTCCTAAGGATTGACATGACCCGCTGGTACTTTTTCTATCAGTTTACAACCAGCGAAGTCAGAATCAGTGTACCCTATTAAGTTTATGCTTGATTCTTTAGAGTACCATAACCCTATCTCTTTTGTTCCTATTAGATACTTAAAAAATCTTTTAACTACAATTAGGTGTGATTCCTTACGATTAGATTGATACCTAGCACACATGCATACACTAAATATGATATCAGGTCCACTTGCTGTAAGATATAATAATGAACCGATCATACCTTTATACAGCTTTTGATCTACTAACTTACCTGATTTATCTTTGTCTAGTTTGCATTATGAGCTCATAGGGGTGCCGATTGTCTTATTTCCATCCATATCAAATTTCTTTAGCATCTCCTTGATGTACTTAGTTTGATTGATGAAAATCCTTTCCTTAGATTGTTTGATTTGAAGTCCGAAAAAGTAGTTCAGCTCTCCCATCATGCTCATCTCAAATTCACTTTGCATTAATTCAGCAAACTCTTTGCAAAGACAATTGTTAGTAGCACCGAAAATAATACAACTACATAAATCTGCACTATTAACATATCTTTGCTTTTCTTTTTCAAAAACAAGGTTGTATCAACATTCCCTCTAGAAAATTCATGATCTAATAAAAATTTACTAAGTCTTTCATACCATACTCTAAGGGCTTGTTTTAAACTATAAAGTGCTTTATTTAATTTGTAAACATGGTTAGGGTATTGATGATTTTCAAAATCAGAAGGTTGTTCTATATAAACCTCTTCATTAATATACCCATTTAAGAAAGCACTCTTTACATCCATTTGAAATAATTTGAAATCTTTAAAACATGCAAATGCTAGTAACAATCTAATTGCCTCAAGTCTAACCACAGGAGTAAAGGTCTCATCAAAGTCTATACCTTCTTCTTGATTATAGCTCTTTGCTACTAGTCTAGCCTTGTTCCTAATCACAACTCCATTTTCATCAAGCTTATTTTTGTACATCCATTTAGTTCCAATTATTGAGTATTCAGACGGTCTTTCAACTAAATTCCATACATTATTTCTTGTAAATTGGTTAAGTTCCTTTTGCATAGCATTTATCCAATTTACATCATTTTCAGCTTATTCAATGTTTTTAGGTTCTAAATGTAATACAAATGCAAGATGATTATTTAAATTTCTAAGAGAAGCTCTAGTTCTAACAGGTTGAGATGGATCATCTAAGATTAACTCTTTAGGATGACCGTAAGCATACCTTCAAGCCCTTGTAAACTCATGATCAGTAATTACCTCTTGGTTTGTTGAAGTCTCTTCAATTTGCTTCGGTTCATCCTCTTGCAAGGTCATGTCATCCATTTTTTCTTCAAGTATCCCTGTATCATCATCAAAAGCTACTTCCTTGCTAGAGAAAACATCATTAGTCTCATTAAAAATAATATGAATAGATTCTTCAACAACAAAAGTTCTTTTGTTGAAGACTCTATATGCCCTACTTGATGTAGAGTATCCCAAGAAGATACTTTCATCAGATTTGGAATCAAATTTGCCTAAGTTATCTTTACCATTATTATGAATGAAATATCTACAACGAAAAACATAAAAGTAGTTTACTTTGGGTTTTCTATCTCTCCAAAGTTCATAAGGTGTTTTCTTTATAATTGGTCTCAACAAAACTCTATTTAGAATATAACATGATGTGTTAATAGTTTCATCCCAAAAGTACTTTGGAAGATCACTTTCACACAACATGGTCCTAGCCATTTTTTCTAGAGTTCTATTCTTTCTTTCTACCACTTCATTTTGTTGTGAAGTCCTACGTGCAGAAAAATTATGAGTTATGCCCTTTTTACTACAAAATTTTTTAAAGAGAAGATTTTCAAATTCTATTCCATGATCACTCCTAATAGCTATAACTGAAGTATTTTTTACATTAGTTACTTCCTTATGGAATTTCTTAAACAATGAAAATGCTTCATCTTTATGAGCTAAAAACATGACCCATGTGAATAAGAGAAATCATCTACTATCACAAGATCATACTTCTTTCCACCAAGACTTGTGGTCCTAGTTGGTCCAAAGAGGTCCATATGAAGTAGCTCAAGAAGTTTAGTAGTAGAAACACAGTTTATAGACTTAAAAGAACTTGTAGATTGTTTGCCAAATGAACATGTTCTACAAATTTTATCTTTTTTAAATTTTAGCTTTGGCAAATCAATCACAGAATCTCTTTTAATTAATTTAGACAGTATATCCATGCTTGCATGACCTAATCTACGATGCTATAACCAACTTGCCTGATTGACTTTAGCATCATTAGCTACTAAGCAGTGGCTATTTTTAGCAAGATCATCAAGATCTACTATATAAATATTGTCACGTCTTAGTTCTTTGAAAATTATGCTATTGTCAATTGGATTGATTATGATGCATAAAGATGACATAAACATAACATCAAAATCTCTATCACATAATTGACTAATGCTAAGTAAATTATGCTTGAGACCATCTACAAACATAACATTATCAATAAAGGTTGAAGGTGTGATTTGTATTTTACCGATACTAATGATGTAACCTTAGTTATTGTCTCCAAAGGTCACCACACCTCCTTTCTTAGGTTCTAGAGTAAAGAATTGCTCATTGTCACCCGTCATGTGTCTTGAGCAGCCACTATCCAAATACCAACTGTGTTTACTGAGCTTGGCTGCAAGACACTCCTACACAAGAAAATTATACAGTCTTAGGTACCCAAGTTTTCTTGGATCCTTCAAAGTTAGCTAAGTTAGTTCTTTTTGGAACCCAAACCTTTTTAATCTTCTTTTTAGTTTCTGTTTTTCTATAGTTGTATATATTAGCTTTATGTTCTACTCTACCGCAACAAAAACAGGTTACATCTTTAGCTTTACTTTCACCGGCTTTTACAAAGAAGTTTTTAAAGAATTTCTATTTGTTCTTAGGCTTATACCCTAAGCCGGCTCTAATAAACACAGCTCTGACTATTAAGAATCATTTCTAGTTTTTCAAAACTATAAGTAAACTTCTCAACAATAGGTTTATATTTTTCAAGTTCTTTTGTTAAGTTCAATTTTTCTGTTTTTAGTAGGTTTAGATCTTTTATAAAGTTATCTTTAAAGTTTGATTGGTATTTTTTAAAATAGAGATTTCCTTTGTTAATCCTTCCTTTTCTTTAATTAAGGTTTCTGTTTTTAGTTTTAGTATTTTATTGTTAGTTTCAAGCTCTAAGTTTTCCTTAGTTAGATTTTCTTTATTCTTAGCTAGCTTTTTTGTCTTATGCATGTGGGTTTGATTAAATAGCTTCAATTCTTTGTTTCTAATAGTTAGTGCTCTACATTCATCCATTAACTCATTAAAAGCATCATATAATTCTTTAAAAGTAAAATCTAAATAGTTTTCGATACTTACTTCATCCTCGTTGGCCATAAGGCAGAAGTTGGCCTTCTCTTCTTGTTCTTCTTCTGATGGTGGGTCGTCGGAATCTGTCCAAGTAGTGAAGAGGGCTTTCTTCTTCTTGAATCTACCCCCTTTTTCAATGTGAGGCAGTCGGCTCTGAAATGACCTGGCCTCTTGCACTCATAGCATGCTATTCCCTCACCTTCCTTCTTCTTACCCGTGTCCTTATGGAAGGGGCTTGAAGGAAACCTTTTTTTGTGGAAGGTTTTCTTTCTATTGATACACTTTCTGAATTTTCTCATAAGAAGTGCCTCTTCTTTATCCTTCTCAATTGTTTTCTCTTTCACTACTGCTACTGCAAGAAAGGTCTTTGTTAGAAGAAGTAGACTTGAGGGTAATTACCTTTTTCTTATGGAAGGATTCTTCTTCGCTGTATTGCTTCATCGTGAGCTCATGTGTCATTAAAAATCCAAGAAGCTCCTCGAGTGGCAGCGTATTCAAGTCCTTCGCTTCTTGAATCGCCGTGACTTTGGCTTCCCATAACCTAGGTAACGAGCGAAGAACCTTCCTAACAAGGTCACTATTAGAATAACTTTTACCAAGGCTTTTTAGACCGTTGACAATATCAGTAAATCTGGTGAACATGCAAATGATAGTTTCATTAGACTCCATTTTAAATAGTTCATATTTAAGAACTAGCATGTTAATTTTAGACTCTTTGACTTGATTTGTACCCTCGTGGGTAACCTCAAGTCTATCCCATATTTCTTTGGCAGAATTACAGGTGGAGATCCTATTGAATTCATTAGGGTCCAAGGCAGAATAAAGAACATTCATTGCTTTGGCATTTAGTTATGCCTTCCTTCTATCGTTATCATCCCAATCTTTTTCAAGCTTGGGAATAGTAATGTTATCAACATAAATAGAAGGAATATGTGGTCCATTAATTATGATGCTCCAAACATCATAATCTTGGGCTTGAATGAATATCTTCATTCTAACCTTCTAATAGGTATAGTTAGCTCCATTGAACAATGGAGGCCTATTGGTGGATTGCCCCTCACTAAGGGAAGATCCAAAAGAGGTTGCCATCTAAATCTTTTACTCCTTTTGAGAATTGGAACACCAATTGATATAAGAGCACTTGCTCTGATACCACTTGTTGCCTAAGAAGACAACCCAAGAGAGAGGGTGAATTGAGTTTTAATTAATTATTGACCAATTAAAAATAAAGTGAGTGATTAACTAAATCTATTGCAAGTGGATTAGTTAGATCACTAGATGCAATGAATGAAGAGAGAGAAGGAGACAAAGATCAATACAAACACAGAGAGGTTTATAGTGGTTCGAAGCCAACACTTGCTCATACGTCCACTCCCCAAGCCGCACTTGGGAGTTCACTATAATCCCAAATATTACAATCGGTTGTTATGCAAGCTCACAAACAAACTTGTTGTTTTCACGAGATCACAACAAACTCGGTCAGTTTTGACAGGCTTACCGACTAGAACCAAACGATTGTTTTTCCAGGGTTACAATCAAACCCAGTTGATTTTTTTCGGTTCACCAACCACAACCTTACACCGTTGGTTTTAACCTTGGCTTACCAACAAACCTAACTTGCCTTGATTCAATCCCTTGATTGAACCAAGAAGTAAAGTAAGATTTTAAGTTTACAACAATAAAACTTCTAAAAAGCAGATTTAGGGCAATATAAACAAAGAGGAGTTAAAAGCCCTCAAACAGATTTGAGTTGTTGAAGTGGAGCTTCTCGATTTCTAAGTCTCCTCTTGAATGAGTCGGAGGATGGGGAACAGTCGGTAGAGCTTTGAATGCGAATGAAACCTTTTTTGATTTGAGTTGAATGCACTTCTCCCTTCTTTTGCTTGGATTCACTCTTGAGATGCTTTTGGTGGTTGAAAACCTTTAATGTTCAAGTGGAATAACTCTCTTCTTGTCTACTATTGTTCACCCTAGCTATTTAAGTGATCCCCTTTGAAAAATAGCCGTTAGAGAGGAGATTAGAGCCATTCTGACCCATCTGCACAATCTGACAATGTATCCGTTGGGATTGGAGTTGACTCGCACGATCTGGAGTCGACTCGGCTGTTACTGGAGTCGACTCATGCTATACTGGAGACGACTCGGCCACTATTCCAAATTTGAATTAAAGTGCATGCCTTGTCCTGGAGTCGACTCGCCAACAGCTGAAGACGATTCGGACACTTAGGAGTCGGCTCGTTCTCAGGGTTCCAGAAGTCCAACTTTCTGTATTTCTCTCACGAGTCGACTCGGCCAAACTAGGAGTCGACTCGGATGACTTGGGAGACGACTCTGGAACACCTGAAGTTGACTCGTTCACAGGATCTCAGAAATTGATTCTCTGCCTTTCAGACTGCTTTCCTCTGGGAGTCGACTTGGACAAACTGGGAGTCGACTTGGCTGATATGGGAGACGACTCGTAGTCTTCGCGAGTCGGCTCGCTGACAGGATCTCAAATACCAACGTTCTACCTTTTTGTCAGCTTCTCCTTGGAGTCGACTCGCCAAGCACCGGAGTCGACTCGCAACCTTTTGGAGTCGACTCGCTCTCAGGGTCAAAACTCCATCGTTCTGTCTTTCTGTTTGTTCTCAGTCAGAGTCGACTCGTAGAGTCTCAGAGTCGACTCGTAGAGTCTCGGAGTCGACTCGAGGTTGTGCTAGAAACTTGCAAGCATGCCGGAGTCGACTCGCAGAGTCCAGGAGTCGACTCATGATGCAGACTTTGGTTCAGACATAGTTTAATACTTAACCAAACGACTCTGAACTAAAGCTCAAGGCACTTAGACAGAAATTAATAAAGATTCACCTGAAACACTAGATTGAATTTATTAAAACAATATAAAACATACTCAAATGCTTTGAGCTTATCAAAATCAATTAAGGGAATACTCAATCATTCCACAAATAATTTGAAGGTGGTGAGGGGGTATTTGCCTAAAAGCGTGCTAGTGAGGAGGGGCGTCTAGATCCCATCAGCATGTGCGGTGTGTCCGAATATGGAAGGGACCATTTACCATGCCCTTATTGAGTGCCCGCGAGCTAGCCAGATTTGGGGAAGCGCCTTCCCCAACCATCGACAGATGTGGGCGACAATTGGGAATTTTCTGAACTTTCTGAAATCCTCAATGCGTGGTCCGGGAGATGAGGAGAGGGGGACGCGGGCGACCTACTTGGCTTACCACAGCTGGTTGGACAGGAACACCTGGGTCTTCAAGGATGGTAGCTCCCACCCGAGGATGGTGGCAGACAGAGCTCTTCTACACGTGGCGGAGTTTCTTGACATCAGTGCTGCTTCGCCTGCTGAGATAACTAGAGAAACCTGAGGCACTCATTTTGCTATTACAGCGTCCAAGACTATGCTTGTTTCCTGAGTGCCCCCACCCCTTGGCTACCTCAAGATAAACTTCGATGGCAGTATTGGCGAGGGAGGGACCCACGGAGGTGTAGGTTTTATTATTAGATATCATGATGCCAAGCTAGTGGTGGCAGGAGGATGACAGATTTTCGACACGTCTATCACGGATGCTGAGCTTAGAGCTTGTCAGGATCAAGCGCTACTATTACACCAAAATTCGCAGGTGTTAGTGAAGGCGCAACTTTATTTCCTTAAACTAGCGTAGGGGTCCATAATACCACGAGTCGACTCCGGACTCCAACAGGGTCTTGCCAGTGGGTTCAAGGATCTCTTAGTGGTATAACCCATCCTACTCCTCCAGCGCATCCATGTTGGCAGGCGGCAGGACTGACTCGGCCCTTCAGGCCTCCGCCAACGTTGACTCGGCCCCTCAGGCCTCCGCCAACATTGACTCGGCCCCTCAGGCCTCCGCTAACAATCCCCCCCCAACGTGATGCTTGGGTTTCGAACTCGAGACCTATGGTTCTGATACCAATTGTTAGGATCATGCGCTACCATTACACCAAAATCCGCAGGTGTTAGTGAATGCATAACTTTATTTTCTTAAACTAGCGCGGGGTCCATAGTGCCACGAGTCAACTTCGACCAAGCCTCACCCGACTCCGGACTCCGACAGTACCTCGCCAGTGGGTTCAAGGACCCCCTAGTAGTATAACCCACCCTACTCCTCCAGTGCATCCACGTTGGCAGGCGGCATGACTGACTCGGCCCTTCAGGCCTCCGCCAATGTTGACTCGGCCCCTCAGGCCTCTGCCAACGTTGACTCGGCCCCTCAGGCCTCCGCCAATAGAGCTGCATGGGAGGATATCGTTTATGCGAGGCAGGTGCTGAGCGCAGACAAAATCCTCCTTGAAGGAGACTCGACCACACTGATTGAGTAGATCCGGAGTCGGAGAAGCGTGGTTGAGGAGGAGCCGGAGAAGCGCGGTTGAGGAGAAGTGTATATTCCACCAGGGCACACACGTCTACAAGGAGGCAAACGGGGTCACTGACTAGGTTGCCTTTTATGCAGCTCAGCACTCTGGCGGTTTCATTTGGTCGGCCCATTAGTCGGTGTCGGAGTCCCTGGGTAGCCTTTTGTGTTTTGATTTTGCTGGTCACATTCACACTCGTAAAATGTAAGCCGCCGTTGTACCAAAATAATAATAATAATAATTTAATCATTTTAAAATTTAAAATTTAAATGTTAATCGACTTAGAATACTTTAATTGGTTTAGAATGCTTTAATTGGTTCATAATTGGAGACCTATACAAATCAAGTCCATTTAAAATTGGTAACAGATAAAGTAAAAGAGATAATATGTTAAATTCTTTTTGAGAAAATAAAAGCATTTATTAGTGGACTATATTACCATTTTTTTGAACTCACAAGAAAGAGACCGTAGCCTTGAAAAAAATAGATACTACTTTATGTTTGCCTGAGATGTCAATAGATATAATCTACCGAGGAAGAATACATTAAAATTCAAAAATATTATTTTCTAACATAGCATAGGTGTTTCAGAAATAATACGCACACATGTAAAGCCAATCCGAAGCAATCAGGTTGCACATGAATAAACTAGAATAGAAGGATAAATGATGAAGATATGAGTAAACTAGACTTGGCTTAAGATAGATTCAGAAATTTTCACACTGCTCGAGCCACCTTGAGCTTCGCTATGTGTGGCTTATTATCCATTGATAATTGAGGGAATGGGATAGAGGATCGTGAAAATGAAGATTTATTGACCATGGTCATAAATATGGGGATCACTAATATTGATTTAACACCTAGGTCCCTCTATGGTTGTTACTAGCATACCACTCTGAAAAAGGGATGATATTAGCTTTTGTCTGTTTGTCATCTTTGTAGTTAATGCAATTCTAAGAAAGGAGAAGGAGAACGCCACCAAGGTGGTAGCCTAGTGGTACTGGGCAGCAATTCTAACCACAAGGTCCCAAGTTCGAATCGCTGTGGCGACGATTAAATTGTGGACCGGAGCTTACTACTTTGGCCACTGCTTGGACTTGTGGTGTAGGACCGCTCTTGAACCGCTAGTAGCCGGGGTGGTGCCGGGTGTGACGTACTCACACGTGGGACTCGAGCCAGAGCTCAGAGGAGTAGCTGAGCCGGGCCCACGGGTGGGGAGGGTATGAGTAAAACCGGTCGGGTGCCCAACACACGGCCATTTCTGCCCGCATCGAACATTCTCCTGGCGGGGCGGGGGCCCAGTTGGGGGCTGCTACGCGGGGGTGGGCTTGTCCCTTCCTCCCCCCTACCCCTTTTCATTAGCAAAAAAAAAAAAAAAAAAAAAAAAAAAAAAAAAAAAAGGAGAACTAGAGAACACAACTAAGATCTCTGGTCACAGGGTTTGTAGGATCAAATTGGTGGACATGGAGGAAGTGGATATTGGGGTTAGAGATATTGTATTTGTGGTTAGAGAAGAGGAGAGAAGAAGATATGGGAGTATGATGCTATCAACTTCGAGGAAACGATTTAGGCCATCACTATTGCATTCGCAATATAAAGCGAGATTGCAATATATATTAGATGGTAAGATGAAGGTGTAGAATTGAGAATTCCCCAACCTAGATGATTGAAACGGTCAAGCGGCTACATAAAAGTTGTTTGCAAAGTAACGTGAAGTCATCCTTTTTGAGGAACATAACATAGGAAGTCATCCATGGTGAACAAATAATAAATGTTTTGAATGATACTTGGATGTTAGATATCCGGTTGACGATGGTGAACCAAGAACCATTATAGAATATGAAGGTTTATAACCTTTTCATCCCATAGAAAAAAATGTTGGAATGCTTCTCTCATGTCCCACATTTTTGGTGATTTTCTGGCGAGCAAATTCTGCCGATTGCTATTCCTCACCATGATATGTCAAATAGGGACCTCTATAAGGTACAAGATGCGCCGGCAAGAAGATGGACAGTGCATGGGTTTGGAAATATAGAGTCCACCCAAGAGTGGCACTCTTCTAATGAAAATTGGTGTGGGATATCCCATTTGCATTGTCGCTGACGATGGTGAACGAAGAACCATTATAGAACATGAAGGTTTATAACCTTTTTCATCCCATAGAAAAAATGTTGGAATGCTTCTCTCATGTCCCGCCATTTTGGTGATTGTCTGGCGAGCAAATGCTGTCAATTGCTATTCCTCATCACGATATGCCTTATAGGAACCTCTATAAGGTAGATACGTCGGGTAAAAGGATGGGCAGTGCATGGGTTTGGAAATATAGAGTCCACCCGAGAGTGGCACTCTTCCAGTGAAAATTGGTGTGGGATTGGCTTTCATGTCGAGAAGTGTTGTGTGGAAGTGGGTTGAATATATATTCTGAATGTGATTGTTGCCCCAATGAGGAGGAAATGACTTCTCATGTTCTATTCATAAAAGCCAAGCGAGCGTGGACTTTGACAAGTATGCCTACCACTTTTATTATTGATCCATCCCCGGCCTTTCTTGCTCTACTAAAAGTCAATAGAAACAGTGCCAACAGAAGGTCTTTATGCATTCGAGTGGCATATAGTGCTTATAATATTTGGCTTACTCGAAATAGTCGTATATTTGAAAATTGTATTACGTTCCATGATTTGTGCTAGAAATAACCCTTGTGCAAGCTAATGAAGTCATCGAATTGTACATTGTTAGAGAATCCTTAACAACTAGGGACACCTATGACTCCATCTCAGCAGTCGCTGTTTTCTTGAATGGTGTATATCACTTGGGAGCTCTTATCCTCGAGCTTTCTCAAAGTTAATTTCGATTGGTAGTATGGTTGATGGTGGCATTAGAGGAGGGGCAGGTTTTGTTATTAGATAACCATATTTTGAGTTAGTGGTCGTTGGTAGTATGCATCTGTTTAATATCATTGTTCTAGTGGCTAAATTAAGAGGAGCTTGTGAAGGACTTTGGTATGTGATATTGATTCTAAAAGCTAATTATATCCTCTTAGAAGACAACTTCGCAACAATGACTAGATGGATAGCTAGATAAAATTAGATAGTAAAGAGTTATCTTTTACTGATGGATATTTGGACCCTAACTGAAAAGTGTCTTTCTTTCTCCATCATAGATGTATACCAAAAGGCGAATAGAGCAGTGAACCAGATAGTGTATTATGTGGCAGGTCACTTTGATAGTATTGTATAGATGGATTATGCTTCTATATTTTTTTTAAAATTTTGGTATATTTTTTCTTCCAATACGAGTGGATGTGTTCAAACTAAATGGGTATAGGCTATCAGTTTAGTAAAAAAGAAGGGGGGGGGGGGGGGGGGGGGGGAAGCATAATACTGGTATGTGCGTGTTTTCTTGCAAAGGAGCAAGCCTCGAGCATGAAGCCGGCAAACGTTCCTCTGCGTACGTACTGTAGTCTTCGTACGGTTAAGAGTCGGGCGCCCGCATAACCTCTTATGCGTCTGTTTTCTTTTATGTATATTCTTTTATATATATAACGGCCACATTTCGCCTCCCCTCGGTCTGCCCGCTGTCGCTCTTCCCCTCCTATGAGTCCTCTCCGACTCCTTCTTTCGCATCCCCTCTGTTCCCAAGAAGACGGTCTCCGTGCTTTCTCTTGTCTCTCATGGCGTGCTATCTCTTCCCGGCCGCCATCGTCGCTCCCCGGAGCTCCCCTCTCCCCCGCTTCGCCCACCACCGAATCCGAGCTCAGAAACCCTCGATCTCCAACCCGAAGAGACTCTCCTCGGTAGTGTCGAGCGGAAGATTCGGCTGGGACGACGTTCTTCGAGTCGGCGAGGGCAATCAAGAAGACGACGACCCTTCGGATCTCCGAGGCTACTTCGAGAAAGTTCGGGCATGCAATCGTGGATCCGTAGGTCCTCCATCACTCACACATGGGGTTGTTTCTTCCATTGGTTGATCTCTTATTGGTTTCTTGGGATTCAGGGTTTAGGGTTCACTGACTGGAAGAAATTTGATTTGGTTTTCTTTTGAGCTTCAAAAAGTTCCGATTTAATGTATTTTTAATTCACGTCATATCAAGAAAAAAAAATCACGTTGATATGGGTTTTTTTCCTGCTGGAAATTTAAGCAGGAAAAGCAATCGGAGTTTGTCCCCTTCGTGGTCGAGGATCAGATTGTTGGATACATACATAGGGGGTAAGAGTTCAAGATTCTGGGTGATTCTTCTTTTCTTTTTCCACCTTTCATTTTTACATACATAGGGGGTAAGAATTCAAGATTCTGGTGATTCTTCTTTTCTTTTTCTACCTTTCATTTTTTTTTTCATAAAATGATGGAAGTTTATAATTTAGGATTGTTGGATGCTCATACAAAGAAGTTCTTGAGGGCATTTTAGGATACTTGTCTATAATTTGTGAGGCGTTCTAAGATTTTGTAGCAAGCTTTTGTATCTTCTCAACTATTACACCTTAAATTATGAAGCTTTTAGAATTTATGTTTGTTGTGCCCCAGAAATTGCCTTCTGTAGCTTTTGCTTTTCTCATTTGATGGCATCATTGTGCAATAAATGTTTGTGCGGATACATCTCTTGATTTATCTACGACCCCAGACCACTATGGATGTAAATTTGTTTGAAGCAAACAGGTAACTCTAGTGTATCACTTTAAAAATGACTCTAGTTTTAAAAGAGGATCAAACCAATTGTTCTGTTTTTTTTAAGGACCCCTAAGACATTATTGACTTTGCATACAGTGGCATTCTTATATACTGCATTCTATGCAAGGACATAAGTAAAATTGTGCAGAACGATATTTGCTTGATGAAAGATATTGAATGATTCTTATTTTCTAGAACTCCAGCATGATATATCTCTATGAATAGCTTTTGATGATCGAACCGTTGCCTACATATTAACTACAACTACATGTATGCTGTAATTTAAGCTGACTATATTGGTTTTCAAGCATACTTGTGCAACTTTAATCACTCTGATCGCAGCTAGGCATAACTAACTGTTTAAATAAATGAGTATCCTGAGGAAATGCTTAACAAATTATTGGTCGGTAGAACTCTGAAATGAAATTTATGGTGGGGCACTATTTTTAGTTGAATCATCCGACTTGTTTTTCATGTAAACATATACGCCATGCAATGTTCCCGTCCAGGTGATTGTGATTGTTTGACCTAATAATGTATTTCATTTTTCCCCTGAAGGTAGTCGATAATACTAGTTTTTATAATAAACGCTCTAGATTGCATTAACTTTGGGTCTCTTTGGATGCTGGATTCAACTATCTGGCAATAACGCATACCCTGCGGGAGCTGAAGAAACAATTGGTTTATAATCTTTTTACGATTCCCAGTAGTCCGCCAAATCCCTTGTCACTAAAATTTAGGGATAAGTTAAAGCACCTTTTCAAGGTAATTGATTATCCAAAAATGACGGATTTGGGACTCACTGTTGGCCACTGATGATCATCATAACCTCCTCCATGTGGTCATCTTTCACTCCAGAATTCTTCAAGGGACTGCGAGCAGATCTTATCGCTGGATAAAATAATCTGGCATCCTAACAGGTCCTTACCATCCAAAAAAGTATAACTATCTTCTACTGACTTGGCTCTTAACATGGTTCAGTTTCATTGAGCATCTAAGAAAGTTTCAAGATGTTTTCACTATTGTGTCGGGCAACAATGGCTGTTATATTGGTGACCGTGTCACTCTTCATTCATCACTTAAGAAGCCAGAGGACAAAACAAGAGCAGTTGGAGATGCCATCACTTGTCTAGGGAAACTGATTCCAGGTATACGCAATGAGGTACTTATTTGTTATCTGAGTTCGTTTTGTAATTTGCTTTATTCTCGAAGCAGTTACTTCATGTCATATTTTGTTATATTTTAGGAAATATGCATTCACCTGGTCTGTTGGTTTTTTAATAATCTACCTTAAATGAACCTCCAAATTTCCATGCTAGATCAGGAAGGGCATAACCTTTGTCATGGCAAATTTCATTTTTTTCAAGTTGAATCATATTGTAAGATGTTGTATCCACTAGGGAATGAAACTTGTGGTCATCATCTGTTTGCCAAAATGAAGTCTAAATGGATGTCCAAATGCATTTAATAGCCTGCTCTGCCTTTTTATTTAACCATATGTTGGCTTTTCATGATGATGATTCCTTTCTATACCAAAAGATGTTTAAATCTACTACGTCACTTATGTATTGTTGCCTTTCTTCAATGATGTTTCTATATGTTGATCCCAACCAGCTGTACCCTGTGACATCATCATTTGGGATGCCTGTATTCTTCTCTCTTGAACGTGCAGCTGCTCCTTACTTTGGTATAAAGGTTAGTTATTTTAATTGATGTATGTATTTACACTAATGCATTGTCATGTCATTGCATTTATAAAGCTCCTCAAAAGAACAAATGCATATGTTGATATATTTCTGCATAAGAGAACCTTATGAATTGGGATTTGATTGAAATATGTTGTAATTTTTAGAGGGATTCATGTCTCATAAGTAATAAAAACATATCAAGAGTCTGACTATCCCAAACTTCAAAAGTCAAAGTTCTCATAACAAGGTTAATAAGTTTTGATTGTCCTTTTGGTTTTGCAGTTCAGGTAATTTCCTGTAAGGCTGCATATCTGTGAGTAGACATTTTACATTATTAGTTAATTTATTTGCTCTTTATTAATATTCTTGTTGATATCAGTGCCTGCTGGCCTTTCTCATGCTTTCACAACTTAATTTCATGGATAAGTAGGGTCTTCTTTCTTTTTTCTTTCCTTTTTTTTTTCCTTTTTAAATTCCTATACTATGGGGTTCTTGTTATTCATGTCTGTTAAGCTTGTCTTGCTGACCCTTCTTTTTTTTATTTTAAAAAAGACTTTTTAATGAAAAAATAATTCATCTATCTGTTGTCTTTGTATTTCTGTGGTTAACAGGCTTATGGTGTTCATATGAATGGCTATGTTGAGAGGGATGGGCAGCAATTTCTCTGGATAGGGAAGAGAAGTGATATGAAGCCAACCTTCCCTGGGATGCTTGATCATCTGGTTGCTGGGGGCCTGGTATGCAATCAATACTCAAACACAAGTACATATATACATACACACATACTTCTTTGAAGCATTCAGTAGATCTGCCTTTTCAATTTCTGCTGGGGCTTTAATATGTTTGTCAAGGTCATGCAACCAGAGGGAAAAGTAAGGGTTTTTGTCACAATCTAGTTTCAGCTTTGTTCTGTTTTTGTTGTTTTTAAGTGCTTTTTGGATATCGAAGTCCTGGGGCCTTAGATGTTGATATGCTGTCTAACAACTATTTTACAATATCTAATGACAACTTCTTGCCATTATTTGGATTACCCTCCAAGATTTTTTGAAGACCATTTTTATGCATCACACTTATCAGAATGAATTATGATATAATAGAATGAAGACTTTTAGTTGTAGTAGAATTTCTGCATCACTCTTATCAGAATGTTGATATAATAGAATGAAAACTTTCGGCTGTAATGATTTCTATATTGTATTGATTATTGTTCTGGACAGGGTATCATTGGTATAGCTATCTTGATGTTATGTGTTCTTGTTATTGATATCATTGTATTATCTCTTTCTGTATTGTTGAATTTTTGCTTGGTATTTGCAATTGTGATAATGGGCTTTAATCTGTAACTTGCTTTATGCAGAGCGTTATGCTTGATCACTTGGACTGTTTTCATATCAAAACTTTGTCTATATGTGAGTCAGGAAAGTTATTGTAGTTATGCATACAGATTGTCTTTATGCATGCACTTATGCTGAGTTTGTATTAGCCTGTATAGGTTGTCTGTTCATGGGTTCATTTAGTCATAGTACTAAGATATGAAATTCTGGAATGAAAATTTTGTGCTCTGTGCCACAACATCGTAATGCTGGTCTGTAGTCAATAATTGCCTGTATCTCAAGTGACTGTATTTTAGCTTAATTAGGATGTATCACAGTCAAGAAAGTTTAGGTCTTGACTACATATTCTCAAAAGGAGTAAGGAGAATAAAAAGAAACAACTAGTGTTACCTTGGAGCATCAAGCTCTTGTTGCCAGGACATTGTTGTTGTAAAACTCATTAGCGGATCATGATAAATGGAGGTAGGGGTACAGTTGTGATAATGCATGCTAAGAGATGAGCCAGTGAAGAGAAAGAGAGACTGTCAAATAAAACTAGTCCCACTTATGTGTTATCTATGATGATTCAAATACATTTTCTTAAATGCTTGATTCTAATTTTCACTAATACACCCCAGTGCTAATTATTTCTTAGATTGTGACTAGCAGTTATTCGTTCATATTGGTGTTTACTTTGTAATTTATATGCATATATACACATTAGCAGCTGACTAGTTTTCTTCTTTGTATTTTTTACTGTATTACCATGAAATCCTAACATTTGTCCTTTATACACATTCTCATTCTGCTTCTGGTGTTACTGTAGTATTATTTTTCGATTTTCTTTAACATGATCTGAGAATTGTTTGCATGGGCAGTTTCAGTTCAAGTATCCTCAACTCCCTATCTTTAATTAAATGTTTGTACTTATATCTATCTTTTAGTGTAAATTTTGAAAGTGCTCACCATCTATTAGTAGTTATCCACCCACTTAAGGTAGGTTAGCCTCAATTACTAGTCTAACTTCTATCATCAAGCTACTTGCAAGAGCTTTTGTTCTTTATTAATGCAGAACATATGTAACTTATGGATAAATTTGATTTGACATGTGTTATCCTTTTCAACTTTTTTGCAAATTTAGCCACATGGGATCACCTGTAAAGAGAATCTTATGAAGGAATGTGAAGAGGAAGCAGGGATTCCAAGATCCATTTCCAATAAGTATGGTGACCTTCCATGAGTTTCAAATATATATTACATTTTGTTTTAAAATGGTTGAATAAAGTTAAGTGCAATGGAGAAAGAATTGAACAAGTTAATTTTGAGATTATTAAGTTTTCTGGGCTAGTAGTAATTGTTTCTTTTTGTTGTTACATATGATGTTTATAGTTTTGTGTTACTGGGTCTTTTATTTCTGGAAGTGAAGAAATATTAGTTTTTCTTTACTTTTGCCACTTATTTATCCTTCTTAATTGCACCGAGGCTGCCGTAAATCTGCTCAATGACAGTAGATTCAATTTTCTTTTCCTCTCTTCCAAGTTATCCATTCTTAGGTGCTTCTTTTCTGATGCCTCCTATAGGCTTCCTGTTAACCATGTTTTGTGTTCCAAAGTATTAGTTATGTGAACAAGAACAAATCTACTACTTTTGTCTTTACACAGGCAGTTGATAATGGAGGCAATAGCTTACCAGAAAAAGCATTGTCAGCATGCTTATCTAACGATGATTTCACCTCAGAGAAGTTTCTCATCCAATCATGTTGGTTTGTTACTATTTTTTTTAGTCCTGGTGCACGTAAAACTTCTTTAGCCTTTATTTGATTCATAATTGGAAACTAAGTTTCTCAATTATATTCATCAAATTCTTCCAATCACCATCAAACTTTACATCTTCCCCATTTCTTCCTGCCTCTATTTGATACAAGCACATTTCATCATGTAACTCTTTATGTGCCTGTCATGACTCAGCTTGCTGCTTAGTTGTTTGTTAAGAATTTACTTGGGATGGTTTTTTGCACCATTTCTTCCTATTTCAATGCTTTTGACATTTTTTTCCATCTATCATGTTTGGGGCCTTTACGATTTCTAAGAGCATGCATCTATCCATCAATCTATGGATGGTAACCGCACAGTTATTTTGATTCTTCTTATTATAAAGAGGCTGCTTTTGTGGACTTTGATAGATGTTGCTTCATTGAGATGTGCTCCTTGATCCATCTCTTTGGTAAATATTCCTTCTCTTTTGATCTGTGAAACTCAAGGCTTAATGAATTGCCCAATTGTCAACTTAGTCATTTAGTATGGAGCAAAACCTTGGCTGTGCAGATATGTTTGCTTTAGCACTTTGACTGCTTTTGCACCTGTGAAAGAGTTAGCCTTTTTATTATGAATGTTACAATATCTAACTCTTTTCATCACTTATTCCAGTATATTGTCTGGACTTCACCTATACCTTGTTGAGGTTTATGGATATAGAATTTGTTTACCTATGACTGCTTGTGCTTTATATGGTTCTCCGAGCACCTTCGCTGCAACAGTTTTTAATCATTGCCTGCTCCCTCTTCCACCATTGGCAATTTCGTCATTCCTGATTTTTGCCATTCCCCGCTGCTTGAGGGGCCTAATGTTTCTCTGCCTTTTCTTAACCCGAGTCATGTGAACCATGCTACTCTTGGTATATCCACTAGTGGGGGCTGGCCCCTTGTGGTTGTGATGGTACGAGTACTATCGAATTGCCTAATTAACCTTAGTTCTGCAACCTGGACAAGCTCATTATTTGATTGATAGGAAAAATTGCCTTCTGAGGGCATTCCTCTTTAATCGCTTTTGTTCTGTACTCTTTATCCTAACTTCTTAACAAGTCCTTTAACTAAATATTTCTTTTATTTAACTCCATAAAAAAATTATTTATGATCTTTGATAGGAATTGGGGTGTCTACTTGAATGGTTTGTTCCATTGCACATTTTTTTTTATTTCTCAGTTTTGCTGTGCACTAATGGCTACTATAAATCTATAACTCCTGTAATTTGCTATACTTAAAACTATGGTAACCATTCTAATTGTTCTGGCTTGCACCTGTGTTCATCTATGTTGTCCTCTGTCATGTCATTGCCATACATTTGATAATCCAAACTAAATTTGTCTTACTAAGCTCCTAGACAAATAAATCTGTGTTTGCCGGGAAGCTTTTAATCAGGTTATTTCTTGGCGGTTACTTGAAATCTAATGCCTAAACCTGGACTTGCAAACTTTTTATGTGGATATCTGCTGAGGAGTAGTTCTACCAAAGCTGCTCTCATTTTATGCCCACGTGGATGCATCCATTATAGAAGATTACTGGCTGGTTTTTCTCTCGTGTTACTGATGTGTGATTGCTTATGCATGATATACTTCTCAAATGCTGGAATCAGAAAATTTTTACATTGCCTAGTTAGCCATTTGCATTTAAGAGAAAGACATTGACTATATCAAGCTTAGTTCCTTTTTGTTCTTCAAAGTAACTTCAGCCTTTTTTGCTGTACGTTTTTGTTTTCATTGTTAGGAATATCTGAATTTTTAACACTACTCATGCAGAAATGTAATACTTGTGCAGTGCCATCTCAGTTGGAGCAATCTCTTACGTTGACATTGACGAGTACAAGTACAAAAGGGATGTTCTTTTCTGCTATGATCTAAAACTCCCTGCAGGATTTGTTCCCAAGAATGAAGGTGAGTCTTTTGAATGCACAAATTTTGCCAATGGAAATTTTTTCCATATCCTAGTTATTCCCCAAAATTGGATGTTGGTAGCTTTTATTGTAGTTTAGATTAAACCTATATTAGGGTGGCCTCCATTTTGTGTTAGCTGGTACAAACTTCTAAACTCCTATTGATGAATTAAGTTCTTGGAAATTACTGGACACCTGAAAGATATAGTTACCAATATATTATTGTATGATTGATGAGTGAACTTGTAATTTCTAAAGCTTTTCTACATGACTAAATTTAGAAAGAATTCATCAATTGAGCCTCGACTATTCTCCCATGATTTGCAATTTTTTTTTCTTCAATAAATTTCTTTGTTGTATCTATGATCACAAATGAGTTGACTTGGGTTTAGACAGGATTTAGATGTGCTATACCAGGATAAAGAATCAAGAACTTTGGGACTAGACCGACTCCATCTGAAAACTTTGGTCTTTCTTTAAATGTTCGTGTGAATTTTTCTTTTTCCAAATTAGATGAGGTGTTTTTATTTGATTTAGGTTTAGCCTTTTTTTGGGTTTTCCATTGCAAAACTAAGTCATAGCAGTATGAAGGTCTAAATTTTTATTCAAACATGACCTGACCGGTACTGTTTAATTAGATAAGTTTCATGTCAATTTCAGTTTGGATTCAATTTATCAGACTGCAACCCTGGGATCATCACATATATCTGGAATGTGGGAAAATGGTTTTACAGATTAGAAAAACCTCAAGGAATTGGCTTTTATTGTGTATGAACATTCATGAACCAATATTTTACTGCAACATTTAAGCATGCTGCATATTCTAAAATCTGTAATGATCAAGTTGTCCTATAGAATGATTCTTACTTGGGTGGTAGTTCTCCTTACATGGTCTTTCGATCAAAACTTCATGAAATATAATGACTCTAAGACCATGTTCAAATGTCAAAAAGCTAACCACCCTGTAAATAGATTTAGCCATGTGCACCCAACCTCTAAGCTGCAAACCAGCGAATAAAGTTATTTGCTATTTTGTTGGTGCTATCGTATTTAGTGGGATGGTGGGATAAAGTTGTAGAAAATGTTACGAAATAAGGAGAGAGAACTCTGGATGGTTAACTTTATTTCATCCTCCCCCTCCCCTGAAATAAAATTATCTAGTTAAATACCTTTTTGAGCCTTTGACTGAATAAAGTTATCTACCACTTTTTGGATAGTATTTGGCTAGTTCAACAAATAACTCTCTCTTACCTGCTAACCAGCATCCAGACACAGCCTAAGAATCTCTTCGTTGCCAAGCGGATGAAATAAAGGAAAACAATTAATTGTAAAATATGAAAAATAAAAACTTGAGATTTTTTCTCCTTCCTTGGTTGAATTTAGAATAATGTAGGAGTTCCCCTCTTTTCTTTCAAAAAAATAAAAAATGAGAATAATGTAAGAAAATAGTTGTGATATGAGTGTACTCTTCTGCTTGTATTTTGTTATTCTACAAGGAGTGAAATAGTTTTGGCATTTCGAAAGAAAAACCTAGCCAATGTTTTTACCTATTTTGGTCGCAATTTTCTTTTCACTGCCAAAGAAAAAAAGATTTCTCTAATTAATTTTCTCCTCATTGGCTAAGAAGACTTTAGTTGGTGCCAAGATTCTTATGCATTTTAATAATGATGATGAAACCATCATGGAAAGGGAGACAACTTTTCCCTTAAATTTTATTTCTTTTTACTCTTGAAGGAATCAGTGGTTCATGACAAACTTTAATCTGACATTAACCCTTTGATAGGTTTAGAGAGAGAGAGAGAGAGAGAGAGAGGCATGTTTTCTTAACTGAAAAGTCTAAGAAAAAGGGTGGCTTAGTGCATGAGGCTCCTACCGTTGTGGGGTCTGGGGAGGGTCAAATGTCCACAGCCTTACCCACATGCGGAGAGGCTACTTCCATATTTTGAATCCATGATCTTGAGGTCACAATGGAATAACCTGAACATTGTGCTAACCTTTGCCCTCAACTAAAAAGTCTACGCTTATAAAACTATCATCTTTCTAACCCTCATATTTAGAAATTTTATTCCTAAACTACTTGATATCAAGTCAGGACCAGGTCAGGTACAACTTATTTTCAGACCATCTTGTCAATACATATTAGCGTCCTCCTCTTCACAGGTATCTAATCCATTAATTTCCAAGCAAGAAAATCCTATATTTCCAATCTCCATTGATTCTTTTATTGACAATGCATCCACCTCAACACACTCCGTAGCAGCAGAATTCATGACTTCTGCTTTCTGCTTTTGTTTGTTCACATGTTATCTGGGTCTGTTTAATTACCTTATTAAGTGCTGTGCACATGCTTACGTAGATTTAATCACTCTATCTTAAAATTACTTTTGCAGATGGAGAAGTAGATAGCTTCAGATTAGTTCCTGCAGCTCATGTTGCAAATATTATTCAGAGGGCTGAATTCTTCAAGCCGAATTGTTCCATTGTAATTATTGATTTTCTCTTTCGTCATGGGTACTTAAACTATTCTCTCTTGTTAACTTATTTCTGAGCGATTCCACAGTTTGTATTTCATGTTTTCAAGCTATGATACATCAAGTTGCCAAAAGAAGTAAAATATGATTCTATAGCACAAAAACTAATGCATGTATTACAAGATAAGCTTGTGTAAACGCACATTGTAGAATTCAACCAACAGCCTTTGGCTTAATATTTCCTCTCTTAACCTCTTAACTTTCCTTTCTTCAGGTACATTTCTCCCGATGATCATGGTTATTTAGAGCTGCTGCAGAGTTTAAGGAGTGGTGATTGCTCCTGATCCATTTGTTTTGTTCTTAGAATCTGCCATGTTTCAATCTATCACTTGGTGGTGGTTGTTTGATTGTGTGTTTATATGTCATTCAAAAAAAGATTGCGCGCACAATCATAAAGTCATAGGGAAATCTGTAGTCCTTGAATCAGTGATCACCAGCAAAAAATAGAGTTATACCTTCCTGATCAGATATTTGAATAACTACCTTGAGCATATGTGGTTGCTAATTTTTAGAATGCTTATATTCTTTTGTTTGAATGATTGCCAAGGTCTGAAGCTTACTGCCATTACTGCAAAGGGCTTCAAAGAATGCGTCTGGTTTTGTTGCAGCACCCATTCTCTATTTGGTTTTGCTGTGCATTCAGTTTAATTTGAAGTTTCTCAGAAAATTGTGTAGCAAAATCTTTCTGAGTCCCTCCACAGTTTTGCTGTGCTTGCTTGGTCTTTCCTGCTATTCTTTTTCAAGATGGAGATTCATCTACTAACTTGTGTAACATTAATGCCTGTATTGGAAAAGGGAAGAATAGCAGGAAAGTTTCATTTCATTTATAAAATATTTATAAACAAAGTTTCATTTCATTTATAAAATATATTTTTTTTCAAAATGGAGCTCTAAATTTGTAGATCCAAAATGAATTTTTCATCTAAAAAATCTTCAGGCTCTCTGCTCCTAACATTCTATATATCTGAAAGAAAAAAAAAACAATAGGAGATATATGAGCTACGCGGCTCAGTAAGTGGCCATGTCTATCTTATTGGATCAATTACAATAATTTATATGGTAATGCATCATTTAAAGAATACAACAGTTATAGCAAAATAAAGCATTTCATAAATGATATACTTAAAACTAGTCATAAAGTAATACATGTTCAATCATCCAGGTTCATAAATATAGTTATGCATCATAAAATTGTCATTATTCCATGCTTTGAAATCTGTATTGTCAGATGGTAGTGCAGCTATGGCCACTCTTATTCCCATGGCAAGGCTTTTACCGACTACTATCATCTGTTGGCAAGGTCAAATGCCTAGTTACTATTACCCACTGGCGGGGGTCGTATGCCGAGTAGAGGTGGCAAAATATAATCCAACCCGCCAACTCGATTCGTGTTCGACCTGCCATAAATAGGTTTGGATTTGGCGTAAACAGGTTTGGATCGTAAACAGGTTGACTCGTTTAACCTGTTTATTAATTGGGTCTAATACATTTTAGATGTCTAACCCGTTTAACCATTTAATATATGGGTCGGGTTGGATCAGATAATCGTTTACCCGGTGATTAGGATTAGGATTTCCCCCGGTGAATGAGCACTTTCCTCCTCAAAGATCTAGGGTTTGAGGGCAGGGGAGGAGAGGCTGCGAGAGTGGCAGGAGAGGGCAACGGCGAGGGCATGGTCGACGGGGAGGGGGAGGGGCCGAAGTTCGTCGAGAAGAGAGGGTAGGAGAGGCCATAGAGGGAGTGCCATCGAGCATTGCGGGTGGCTGGGTCCATGGACTAGATGCGGTCCGAGTTCAGAAGAGAGAAGAAGGCGGCGAAGGAGGAGGACAAGGGAGATCGGCAGGGGCGAGGAGGGGAAGGAGGAGAAGAAGAGGAGGAACTTGCGTCGTCCTCATCCTCCTCGTCGTCGGAGGAGGAACGGCCACGACGGCATTTGTGGCACCGGCGGAGGGAGGAGGAGGCGTAAGAGAGGACAGAGGTGATGGCGAAGAAGAGGAGAGGGACGGTTGAGGAGGAGGAGGAGGCGAAGGCGGCAGCGACGGCGGAGAAGGACGAGGGAGGAGGGAAGCAGTCAGAGAGGAGGGAGGAGGTGGGGTTGAGGTAGTTGTGGAGGTGGAGGAGGTTGGAGAGCATCCACCATCATCTGATAACCAAGTTTGCATGCACAAACAATTGCAATTTACTTTTATTTTTTTGTTCTCTAATTGATACGAAGCCTTCGGTCTTGGAAGCCATCCAAAGCAGAGGAATGGATTTCGATGACAAAGACAACAGCAACAACAAGTGGGTTTCTCTTTTTGTTTAATGTTTGAAATATTTTTATATCGTTATTCATCTTCATGAGTGCTTGATGAGACTGTTAGCGAGGAAAAGTTGGGCGTTGGATTGGGAATGGAATGGTCATGATGTTGATGGTTTTTTCGAAATCTCTGGTTTTGGTCATGTTTTGATTGATGCGTTTGATGTAGTCGATGTCTAATTTTTTTGTCCTTTCTTTCCCGATAAAAATTTTAGTTTTGTTTGAAAGTGTGCTTTAGAGGGTATGTTAAATAGGTCGGATTAGACTGGTTTGGACTAAACATGTTAAACAGATCGGGTCGAGTTGGGCAAATAGGTTAAATAGGTCGGATCAGGATGGGTTGGGCTAAACAGGTTAAACAGGTCGGGTCGGGTTGGACAAACAGATTACTTGTTTATTAAACAGGTAAACGGATCAGGTCGGATTGCCTATTTATTAAACATGACAGGTACATGTTATAATTCCTGACCTGTTTAATAAACAGGTCGAGTTCAAGTTTATGATTTTCTGATCCGACTTGCATTTAACCCAACTCGTTTATATCCGACCCGATCCGATTGCCATCCCTAATACCGAGTTACTATTATCTACTGGTGGGAGTCATATGCTGAGCTACTGTTACTCGCTGGCGGGATTATACATAGCAATCTGAGAGTTCATAAATCATATCATACTTTTCATGAACCATATATCATAAATAGGTTGGAAAAATAAATAATGGTATTTTTATGTGTAATTATGCTACAAATATCATTTTCATGCAATTTTTTACATCATCATAATTTAGGTGCGCCGTATAGCACTCATGAAGGATGTTATTTAGTCAAAATCATGCAACATTTGCTAACATAAGCTTGATTCTAATTTTTGAGAAACATAATTAGTAGTATATAATTTTATATTCAAATAATTTCATGTATTTAAAACCATAAGATTGGTTCGGGTCGCTTGCCTCGGTCCAAAATCCTAATTTCGTCCGACAATTTTTCTGTATCTATCAAACATTTCAAAATGTATTATTTATTATTCATTAAATTAAAACTCCGAAATTGGCTGTCAAGTTCCAACCAATAATTTGAGCTAAAGCCTAATATTAAGCAGAGAGAAGATACACCCTGAACGTGGGTCTCTCTTAATTATTATTTTATTTGCTTATTTTATTTTATATATATATATATATTATTTATTTATATTTTTTTCTTCTTTTTTTTTTTCTTCTTTTTCTTTTCTTCTTCTTCCTGAAGCTTCTTCTTGTTTCTTTTCTTTTTTCTTCCTGATAAGACTAATTGATGATAAGACTGATCTTGACCCTGATGCATCCATAGCCAGTTGGATCCCGTTTAATTAAACTCTGATCCCGTTTAATTAGAATCCACATCTTGACAAGTATCACTTGTAAATCCTGATAATCACAAGGGCATTAAGATTATTGTACGGCAGTGAAAGATTGCCTTGATGGAGGGTGACTCTTCACGGGTGTAACTAATCACGTCGTTTGGTCCCTGGAGAGGGCTATAAATAGCCTGTCAGACCCCTTCTCTAATATATCTATTAGGAACTCTCTTTCCAGAAGATCTCTCGCTAATCTCTATCGAGATCAGAGAAAATCTCGTTTGATAGCGGCTGCAGATCACATTACAAACATTTCAAAGTTCAATTCAAGATGGATTTAGCGAGTTAAGGTATGAGTTATAATTCATTAAGTTTAATCATTCCATCATAGCTGCTTTCGTTATAAAACATGCCTAATTACAATTAGTTTTTTTAATTGTCTTTTTCTTTGTGTAACGACAAAAAAAAAAACACTTGCAGAATGATATCTATCACCTTCGTCACCTGGACCAGAGGAGTGAGGTCCGATTCTAATGGAATCGGCCTCCCGAGGGTAGGTTAGGTGGGAAATGGAGATAAAAAACAAAATCCGAGGACACGCGAATCAAAAAGTTTCATTTCCGAGTTGTTTTTAGTGGCAGGCCGCAGCGTGATATGTCTCAAAGCGATCATGTGAGGAGGAGACATGATGTGACCCAATAATATTTTATGGCATGGTAGATGTAAAAAAATCGGTTCCTTTGCATTTAAGATTAAAAAAATTTGGCATCGTGCAAATCCATTCAATCTATTGCGCAACCACCTACCTGCTCCAGCTTGAATTCTGTTCATTTCACCGGAAGTTGACTTAAATTGATTCAGATAGAACACGAGAGAGATAAGACTCAGAACAAGACCGAAGGAAAGAAAGATGGGCGCAGAAACGGCAGCAAGCGAACGCCGTCTCTCCAAGATCGACTTCTCCGATGTCAATTCTTCCAACCCAGGAACGCGTAGCTGGGCTGCAGTTCGAGCTCGCGTGATGCAAGCCATGGAGTCCGACGGTTGCTTTGAGGCTGTCTACCCGCGGATCTCCTCCGAGCTCCGTGACTCCCTCTTTGGCACTGCCATGAAGGAACTCTTCGCCCTTCCTCTTGAGACCAAGCTACAAAACATCTGCGACAAGCCCTTCCACGGCTACCTCGGCCAGATTCCCTACCTCTCTTATGAGAGCCTGGCCATCATGGACGCACCGTTTTCCTACGGCGCCCAGAGCTTCACCAGCCTCATGTGGCCCAGTGGAAACTCCACCTTTTGGTACAGTACATTGCACCCATATATATATATATATATATATATATATATATGCCTATGTTTTTCTTTCCTTTTTCTCAGTTACCAGTAGACTAGATTCAGATAGACCATCCTAAGCAGAAAAAAAAAAGAAGTGCACTAAGTCATATAGATGGATGGATAGTTGATTTCCTTTCGGTGTACGTATTTGGCTAGTGAGACGGTGCAGTCGTTCTCAGAGCAAGTGATGGAGCTGGAGGAGACGGTCCGGAGGATGGTATTGGAGAGTCTTGGGGTGGAGAAGTACTGCGTGGCTCAGACGGAGTCCACGAGGTTTCTGCTTAGGGTCTCGGAGTACGGGGCGCCTCAGGGAGAGGAGGAGAAGAAGCTGGGTTTGGTTCCTCACAGGGACAAGAACACGCTAGCCATCGTGTGCCAGAACCAAGTGGATGGACTTGAGATAGAGACAAAGGATGGGGAGTGGATTCCGGCCACTCCCTCGCCGGCATCCTTCATCGTCATCGCCGGGGATGCCTTCAGGGTATGATGCATTTCTTTCTCTGCTTCTAAAATCCAGCTTTCGCCGTTGCTGTTGTTAAAAAATAAAATGCCTTAATCGACTTCCCTCGACGCACACAGAGATCCTTAATTACGAGCCATTAAAGTAGGATATTGCGGCCATGTGGATCTTGTCCGATGAAATCACCACTTGTCCTAAAAATAAGATAAATTTATTTATATATTTTATATTTTTGTACATTTCTTCTCACGGAGCCGAATTTTTTTTTTAATGGATCAGTTTAGCATGCGAAAATTTTAATAATAGAATTAAAGCGAAGACAGAATTCGAACTCAGGATCGCTGCCCTAATTACCATGTTGAAATCATGAGATAGATTTATTTATATATTTTATATTTTCTTAGAGAGTTTAACATGGCATGGTGCATAACCTATCACGAAATCTCAGTCCAAATTAAAGGAAATTAACTTAGTTTCTACCCCATGTAAAGACATGAACCGTAGTCATTTGAACAGCTTAATCATGTATTATACCATCTTTTAGCAAGAGGAAAAGAAACATTAATGATGGCTTTACTAGCTAGGAAAACCAATCCAAAGTGTTACAATAACAGGGAATAATTCGTTATGGTAAGGCGAAAAAAGAATAATAATAATTAAAAAAAGGCATGATTACTTACCGTTGCTGTCTGTTAAATTTTGAGCTAGGCATGGACCAACGGCCGAGTGTATTCGCCGTTGCATCGCATCGTGGTGGGTGGAGACACAACGAGATACTCGGCCATCATATTCTCAATTCCGAAGGATGAAGTGGTGATCCAGGCGCCGCCGGAGCTGGTCGATGAGGAGCACCCATCTCTCTTCAGGCCCTTCCTCTACAACAAGTATGTGCACTACTGCGTCTCGGAGGAGGGCATGAAGGTGAAGTGTCAGCTGGATTCTTATTGTGGCGTGGATGCTGAGAATCTTGAGAAGCAGGGAGATGAGGCCTGAGACTGGGAGCAGTGGGAGCTCCACCACATCTTCTCTCTTTTAATAATGAGAGCAAATTATTGTGCCTCTTAATTTGTTTTCCAACGACTCTATATGGAAAACGCTAAAGATCTACTAAGAGAGCTTATTAATCAAAAAAAAAAAAAAAAAATCCAAACTTTCTCCTGTATCAACTGCTTATTTTCCTCACTAGATTGTATGAACTACTTCCGAAGGTCAAGCAGTCCCCGTATTTTATTTAGATCTTAGTTGAAACCAAGGTATAATGATCAATTAAGGGATATCTCTTTTCCTACCCTATCAATTAATTCCTTGATATGCTAGTGCAAGCCTTTAAGAGATAAATATTGTTTTGCGTTGTGATGATAAGAATTAAAGGGGTATCATTGCAAAAGATATCCCTTTAATTCACTACATTAATTCTCTAGAAATGTGCCAATGTTGCTGCTATTAGTTTACAAAGGTAGTCATCTTCCTCATTATAATCATCTAAACTTCCTTCCACGCATGAAATAATCTATAATAAGGGAACATCCTTCTGTGTACAAGGGAAGAATTAATATAAGAGACATGTTTTAGCTGCACTACAAATGGGAAAGAGCAAGGCCCGCATGTGCCTTGAAGCTTCCACCTTCTTGGTTTCATTGGTTCGCTTTTGCTGCCGTTGTGTTGTATATCTTTCGGTGAGCATAATCAATGGGACATGCTCAATGTGACACTGAATATAGACTCGTATAGATCTTCATACATTTCTCTCGTTTAAACCTTAGCATCTTCGCCGAGCTAAGCATCTAAATTCATTCAGATCCAATCACAGATACCATAAATCTAATTATAAATACCATAATTAGTCATGGTCAGTCCAAATGGATCCATGCTGCAGTATCTCTTAGTCCATATGACTATGAGACAGATCCGCTCTAATACTATTTGTAGTAATCAAGGACCTCATTCAAAAAAATTAGTTAGAACGTATTATTCGAGTTTCTTGGTTTTGTACAAATATCTAGGATATATCCATTGCATAGTCGATGTGGGACTAAACACATGTCCGTACAGATCTTTATAGTGAATTTTTACCACTTTGAGATCCATGAGACCATGTAAGAAGCACAAGTGACCACTTAAGATGGTGTTTGGCGATCCAACTAAGATCACTGGCAATCCTTATTCTGAAGCAATCTGATTTTTGATGATTTAAGATCACCATATTTGGTATGCTACGTTCCAATAATCAAAGATTTTCGGATATGCATGAGTAATCTGTTTGGTATTCCACAAAAATTGAAGATCACTGACCATATAATACCAAAATTATCCCTAATATACTCCATAAAAATATATTTATTAATCATATAAAATATATTTATAATAAAATATTAACATATTTATTAATATGTTAATTATGAGGATATTTTAATAAAATATATTTATTAATCCTATAAAGGTATACTAATTGTTATTATAGAACTAATATTTTTATTTATGGTTTTAATATATTATTTTTAATACTAATATTTATTTTGATTTAAAAAATAAGGCAAATAGAAGTCATATATTAAATAATTCCATTATATAAATATAAAGTATAATAATATATTTTTATTATAATTTTAAATTATCATTGAGTAATAATATGACAATTATTTGATTAATAATATAATATATTATAAATATAATATATCATATCAATATAATGTACTATAATATGCACAATACTAGTATCATATATTAACAGTGTATTGATACTAATTTTTCTAGCTGGATTGAAGGATATTTTTGTCTTTAAATTTTAGTCCAAGATGGTTGTCCTGAGGTGATCTTAGATATCTGACCTCAAGGACAGACATTCTATCACTGGATTGGATGGTGATTTGAGGAATTTGAGGAATGAAGGTGATTTGGGATTACTGCCACGTAGGATCATCATGGTGCTACCAAATAGGGCAATCTGGTCACCACCACCCACCCTTGATCTTGCAATCATCACCTTATATCAAATACTCCCTAAAGTTTTTTTTGTGTGTGTGTGTTATTTTTGAGAAATATGGAGAGAATGTCTCCGTTGAAATTTGAAGTTTCGATCCAAGGACATCTCTCCTACTCCGAGTATTTGAGTTGGGTCATGTGGAAGGCCTTACTAGCCCAGGATGAATTTTGCCCTAGCAAATTTAGAAAGTGTTAACGGAATGACCGGGATCTGACCGGATCTAATCTTCCCCTAATCCACTTGAATTTTCTTCGTCGCAGCTTGGAGGGGGATGTTCATTTTCCCTTTTGAATATCTTTATGCTGACGGAATACTAATTCTACATTATACGATCCACTTGAATTTTCTTTCGCGCAGCTTGAAGTGGGACGTGAAATTTTTTAAATATTTTTACGTTTATGCAATACTAATTCTAAATTATATTTCTCTGTTTGTTGATTTGCATTAAGAAAAAAGATACGTTAGAGATCCCTTCCGTGTGCACACGCTCACAAACACATGCACACAAACTGCTATGATCGTTTTTCACGTTCCGTAACGAGTATTGAGGATTTCTGAATAAAGTTTAATAACGAATATTCTTAGCGCATGTGCATTTGAATTTTGGCGTATATGGTGACCCATGAGACATGAGTATGGTTTGGTCTAATTCTTCCCATAATATTGTCCTACCGAGAGAAGAATCAACTGCATGTGATTTGACTCATTTTGGCTTGTTTTCTATGTTTTGAATTCGTTTGGTTTGTAAAAAGTTTTTTTACTAAAATATTTTTTTAAAAGCTAATATCTAAATATATATAATTTGAAAAAATAATTTTGTATATTTAGTTGGCCATTAAAAATGTAGTACATTTCAAAATGGCTTAAAATCAACTGCATGTGATTCGACTCATGTTGGCTAGTTCTCCATATTTTGAACTCATTTGGTTCACAAAAAAAAAAAATTCTTACTATTTTTTTAAAAAAACCAATATCTAAATATATATAGTTTGAAAAATAATTTTTTATATTTGGTTGGCCACAAAAAATATAGTACATTTCAAAATGACTTACATTTAGTTGCACATCTATTTATTTAAAAAATATATAAAATATTTATTATATTTTTAATAAAAAATTATTATCGAGTTTAGCTTAAGAATATATTTAAAAAATATTTTAATTTTAACCTAAAAAAATATTTTTTTACATCCTACATAAAATTTTTTATATAATATATGTATAAATATATATATATTTTCGAAAGCCCCAAATAAACTTCTTTCTCCGCGAACTAGAGGCTTGCTATTGCTGCTAAACCGAGCCGTCAAGGAAAGGGGAGAGCTTTCGTAGGGGTGTCACTTTTGTATGGTGTGGCATGCAATGTGATCGCCAGATCCTGTTCCTAGTGCAGTAGAATAAGTAAAGAGAAAAGTGATGGAATATTACTGCATCTTCGAATCATTATGCTCACTTAATAGAGCTCATGTCACGAAAAAGAAATCAATCAGGTGGGGCGTCACACTCCATCCTGCAAAGGCGGGATGCAAGTGGATTAGGTCAACAATCAACATCATATGGCTCTGCATGTTTAGGTCAATAATCAACATCAAGTGGCTTTGCACCACATATGCTCTTGGTGTCATATTTGAACCGAGGTAGAAGCACAACTCGAACGATTCTAAGGTTAGCTAGAAATAGACTAAGCAGGCTAGTTGAGACGTTGGGCACTGGACTCTTCCATTGGGTAGCCTGTAAGAAGTCCAATTGCTGAAGAATTTCCGACGAAGGACCCTTCAATGCCTAAGTCAAAACAACGAGGCAACAGTATAAAAGGAAGAAATTTAAGCAAAGTGAGACCTTTTGTGAGAAGGGTAGCATATTGTATACCTCAGGTCCCTCAAATCATTCTCTTATTTAAGGGAGCCAACCTTGTCGTCACCTGGGCCAACGTAATTGCAATAATGTTAGGTAGTGGCCGGTGATACTGTTGCCCAGATAGACAACCCCAAGAGGGGGGGTGAATTGGGTCTTAAAATAATTATAACAATTAAAAGGTTTGTGAATAACTAATTAATGCATTTTGCAAGTGGATTAATTAGATGCTATGTGCAGTGTATGAAATGGAAGTAAGAGACAACAAGACAATCACAAACACAAGAAAATTTATAGTGGTTCGGAGCTAACCCTTGCTCCTACGTCCACTTCCCAAGCCTCACTTGGGAATTCACTATAACCCCTCGGATTACAGCCGGTTGTTTTACAAGCTCACAACCTAACTTGTTGTTTTACGAGATCACAACGAACTCGGTCGGTTTTCCCAGGCTCACCGACTAGAACCACCCGATTATTTTTTCGGGATCACAATCAAACCCTTACACGTTGGTTTCAACCTAGGCTCACCAACAAACCTTTAGACCCTTGATTCAATCCCCTGATTGAATCAAGTAAGGAACAAATGGATTGAAAAATAAACAGAAAAATACAGCTTCTAAACAAGCAGATATTTAGCGATATAAATAAGAGAGAAGTTAAGAGCCCTCAAACGAATTTATGAAGATGTAGAGGAGGGCTTCTCGAACTCAAGGTCTCCTCTTGAATGTCTTGAAGACTTGAAGACTGAAGGAGACTTCTTTAATGCTGGGAAGAGTTGGTTGGATGGAGTTAATGGCCCTCTTCCTTCTTTTCCGTGTATGCTCTTTGAAATCAAATGGTAGCTAGAGATTTCTTGTTTTCTTTGAATGGAATGTCGCTTCTCTACCTTGCTACAGTTCTCTGTGGCTATTTAAGCCATTCTCCACGGAAACTAGCCGTTAGACACAATCTTCTAGCCATTCTGCACATTCTGCACATCCTGATAATGTTTCCGTTGGGATCGGAGTCGACTCGCGCGATCTGGAGTCGACTCGGCTGCAGCAGGAGTCGACTCATGCTTCTCTGGGAGTCGGCTCGGCAACTGTTCCGGATTTGAATTAAAGTGCTCTTCTCGACTGGGAGTCGACTCGACTTAACCCGGAGTCGACTCCCCAAAGTCTGGAGCTGACCTGGCACTTTTGGAGTCGACTCATTCCAAAGAATCCATAGATGTATTCTTCAACTTTGCTCACTCGAGTCGACTCGGAAATTCTGGGAGTCAACTCGGCGCTCAGAGTCCGAACTCCCGATCTTCTGTCTTTTGACTCGTGCCGTCCTGGAGTCGACCGAACTGTTTCGGAGTCGACTCGGCTCTCAGTATCCAAAAAACAGTCTTCTGTCTTTTTGGGGTAGCATTGTCTTGGAGTCGACTCGAACTGTCTTGGAGTCGACTCGCCTCTCAGAGACGAAAATACTGTCTTCTGTCTTTTTGGGGTCGCACTGTCTTGGAGTCGACTCGGACTTTGCGGGAGTCGACTCGGCTCTCAGTGTCCGAAAGTTGCTCTCTGACTTTTGCCTTGTATCACACTGGGAGTCGACTCTCGCTTCCTTTGGAGTCGACCTGCCAACCATCGGAGTCGACTCGAGTTCCTCAGGAGTCGACTCGGCTCTCAGGTCCAAAATAACTTCTGTCTGTAACTCCCTGGAGTCGACTCGTACTACCCTGGAGTCGACTCGGCAGTATCGGAGTCGACTCGCGCTCTTCAAGAGTCGATTCGTTGACAGGTTTTGAGTTGGATCTTTCTGTTCGTCTGTCTGTTCTCAGTCGGAGTCGACTAGTAATGTACAGGAGTCGACTCGAGCCTGTGCTAGTGCTTCTGATACGCTTGGAGTCGACTCGTAATCTCCCGGAGTCGACTCGAGTCTCAGACTTTGGTTCAAATTGACTTCCTTAACTTATCCAAAATATTTGAACCAAAGCTTAGAGACACTTAACCATAAATTTACAAGTATTTCACTGAAACACTAGATTGAATTCATTAGTAAACATAAGATATACTCAAATGCTTTGAGCTCATCAAAATCAAATAGGGTTATAATCAATCACTCCACAATCTCCCCCTTTTTGATGATGACAAAACATTGAGTATTTGTAAAGTGAATTGCTCAACCAAAAAGGAGATTTATAGTAAAGTTTTAAAATGAATTCAAGTGTCTAGTCATTTAATTTATCCAAAACTGAAAGGTGTGAAACAGTAAATCTGAAGTTAAAGCTCCCCCTTTTATTTAGAATTATATAAGCCTTCATGTCATGCAATCAATTGTTTGGCTTATATATATTTAATGAGTTTGCTTTCTTTAAAATTTCAGATTCTCCCCCTCAACACATGCATTCAACTTTGTTTAGATTCTCTGAATTTTTCTTTTAGTGTGTTGAAGCTTTTGAACTTAAATTTTTGGTTATAGAGGGAAAATCTGCCAATTTGTTCTTGAGTATGATTCAACTAATCTCCGAATATCTCTTGAATAGATTCTGGAGATTACTCCTTTAGGAGCCCCAACAGAGAGATAATAAGCCTCGAGGTATCGAATCCACTTAGAACAAATTATTTTGTGTTTTAAAGGTTTTCTTTTTATTGATTCCCTTTACATGTCTATTCAATATATTTTCTCCCCCTTTTTGTCATCATAGCAAAAAGGCAATAGCACATCATAAAAGCAATTAGAGTTCAAATTTTGCACAATTTGGAAGAGAAATGTCTACTCATTGTATTGATGTAAATTTAAGTACAATGTAGATACATCAAAAGTGTAGAAGTAAGTACATATCAATAAGAAAAAGCAAGCTACACTAGGATTTCTTGGATGAGGAGGCTCCTGTGCCCAGTCTAATATGATGCATAACTAAACTGATCCCTTCTGAGATGTTTCCTAGTGCTTTATGATCTCCGAGGTGGCCCTACTCTGGATCGAGGTAAGCTCAGTCAGATTTCTCTTGGAGGGTATCCAACTTGAAGATCAGTACATTGGATAGCCGTTCGGCACCCTGCTTCTGGCTGTCTAGCTCCTGTCGGATGTCTTCTCGCAGCTTTCTTGTGTTACTCGTAACATCGCTCATATTCGAAAATTGGGCTTGAATTAGGCTTCTTACATTGTAAATTTTCTTCCCTCAGATGAGCCGTCATCTCGGTCACGGCTCCCAAAGATGGAACCCCAGCGCAGTGGAGAGAGCAGTCGCTGGACCTCGGAGCCTCCCTCAGTAGGTCGTCCCGAAGATCCCTCACGATCTCCTGCCGCAACTCCCGGAGCTGCTCAGGAGATATTCGGACCTCTAGTGGCTGAGTAGGTGGTGCAGTGGGGGTCCGGCTGAAGTAGATGGTGCTGAAGTGGAGGGATAGGTGGGAAAATCGGAGTCATGATCAGGGGCTGGGAGAGTGTCGAGTAGTAGGGTCAGAAGGTGTGGAAGAGGATGGTTTCCGGACCCAGACTCCCTCAACCTTATGGAATCCCATCCTGTGAAGAGTTTCCCTCACCCATGCGATTTGTGTATCGCAGTGAGCGAGAGGGTTCCCCCTCAGGAATGGGGACCTCAACTCCCTAAAGATCAAGGTATAGAGCATGCCATAGGGAAGACTGAGCCTAGGTTTGTCTAGAGGCTCACATAGGTATTTATAGATGAGTTTTGGAAAGTTGATTGGAGTATCCTGAAGAATGTAGAACATCAAGGCTAGGTCCCTCTCAGATACAAAATCAAAACGGCCTGTTTTGGGGAAGAGGGTCCTAGATATGATACTCAAGAGGAGCCGCATTTCAGCTGATAGCTGACTTGCAGACCACCTCTTCTAGGGGGACTGAGGTGGACTCCCTAGTATGGTCGTAAGGGCCTCAGTCCTATCTGTGGGGTGAGAGGGAAACAATCCTACTTGGGGAAGATGGAGGACTTGAGCAATGAAATCCTCTGAAATAAACAAAGGGACACCTGCTACAGTTCCCTGAATCCCACCATTACCCCTAGCTACTGTACCATAAAATTCCCTAACTAGCCCTGGGTAAGTAGGGAGATCTAGGGAACAAAATCTTTCTAACCCTTGAGCCCTTAACCTATGCCCCTAGGGTAAAGCCTTCCCGGGAGAGGAAGTCAAAGTTGACGTATCTCCGGTGGAGACCGCCTTCCCGGCGCACAGACGCGAGGGAACCGGCCTCGGCGGGGAAGGAACCGGAGGTTGTGGCCTCACGGGATCATTTTTCGAGCCTTTGACCGTCGCTCGTACCGCTCGCCGGGTTGGGGCCTTTTCCGGCTCGGGACAACAACTTTCCGAGGCATCCTAGACCTAAGGAGGGGGAAAGGACACGAGGACACGGAGGGAAACTCGACGGAAATGCCCTAACAAAGGTCGGAGACGAGGGTCGGAGACGACTCTAGGTTTTTGAACAGTGGCGGCGGTGAATAGAAGTGTCGATTGAACGCTTCGATTAGGGTTAAAACATCGGATTCCCGACCTCGAGTCGACTCCAGTAAGTCGCGAGTCGACTCGACCTCGGAGTCGACTCCAAAATATGCGCGAGTCGACTCCCCCTATGATGCCATCGACCTCGAGTCAACTCCTAACTATGTGCGAGTCGACTCCCCTCATGAGCCGACTCTAAAATGTATCCGAGTCGACTCGAATTCTGGCACGTACCCAAAAATCATGTTATTTTCGTGCCGAAGAAGGGATAATCAAAAAGTTTGTGATCTGATTTGATGATCATAGATGAGAAACTCTATATTTAACACAAGCTAATCATCAAAATCAATGAATTAGAAGAGAATATCACTAGGATGGGATCAATCACTCGTAATCCTCTCCTAAGTACACAGAATCGCTCTTCACTCAAGGGTTTTGTGAAGATGTCAGCTAGTTGATCATCAGTGCAAACAAATTGAAGTGTCACATCACCATTCAGTACATGATCTCTTATGAAGTGATGTCTTATCTCAATGTGTTTGGCTCTTGAATGCTAAATTGGATTCTTAGTTAGGTTAATAGCACTTGTATTGTCATAGTTAATGAGAATTTTATCTTGTTTAATTCCATAATCTTCAAGTTGTTGTTTGATCCACATGATTTGAGCACAACAACTTTCGGCAGCAACATATTCGGCTTCAGCTGTAGATAATGCAACCGAGTTTTGTTTCTTGCTAAACCATGAGATTAAATTTTCTCCTAAGAATTGACATGACCCGCTGGTGCTTTTTCTATCAAGTTTACAACCAGCAAAATCTGAATCTGTATATCCTATTAAGTTTAGGCTAGATTCTTTAGAATACCATAAACCTATATTTTTTGTTCCTATTAGATATTTAAAGATTCTCTTGACTGCAATTAAATGTGATTCCTTAGGATTAGATTGATATCTAGCACACATGCATACACTAAACATGATATCAGGTCTACTTGCAGTGAGATATAATAAAAATCCTATCATACCTCTATACATCTTTTGATCTACTGATTTACCTGATTCATCTTGGTCTAGTTTGCATGATGAGCTCATGGGTGTGCTGATTGACTTGTTTCCTTCCATATCAAACTTCTTAAGCATCTCCTTGATGTATTTAGCTTGATTGATGAAGATCCCTTCTTCAGATTGTTTGATTTGGAGCCCGAAAAAATAGTTCAGCTCTCCCATCATGCTCATTTCAAATTCACTCTGCATCAAGTCAGCAAATTCTTCGTAGAGGCGATTGTTAGTAGCACCGAAAATAATATCATCAACATAAATCTGCACTGCTAACATTTCTTTATTTTTCTTCTTTAAAAATAATGTTGTATCTACATTTCCTCTAGAGAACTCATGATCTAGTAGAAATTTGCTAAGTCTTTCATACCATCCTCTAGGTGCTTGTTTCAAACCATAAAATGGTTTTTTATAATTTATACACATGATTGGGGTATTGATGATTTTCAAAACCAGGAGGTTGTTCTACATACACCTCCTCATTAATATACCCATTCAAAAAGGCACTTTTTACATCCATTTGAAATAATTTGAAATCTTTAGAGCATGCAAATGCTAGTAACAATCTAATTGCCTCAAGTCTAGCTACAGGAGCAAAGGTTTCATCAAAGTCTATACCTTCTTCTTGATTATAGCCCTTTGCTACTAGTCTAGCCTTGTTCCTAATTACAATTTTATTTTCATCAAGTTTATTTTTATATATCCATTTGGTACCTATTATTGAATATTCAGAAGGTCGTTCAACTAGGTTCCATACCTTGTTTCTAGTAAATTGGTTTAGTTCTTCTTGCATTGCATTTATCCAATTTACATCCTTTTCAGCTTCTTCTATGTGTTTAGGTTCAAAATGTGAGACAAATGCTAGATGATTATTTAAGTTCCTAAGAGATGCTCTAGTCCTAACAAGTTGAGATGGATCATCTAAAATTAATTCCTTAGGATGCCCATGAGCATACTTCCAAGCCTTAGTCAACCCATGATCCACAATTGCCTCTTGGCTTGATGATGCATTTCCAATTAGTTTTTGTTCATCTTCTTGTAATGTCATCTCATCAATCTTTTCTTTAAGAATTTCAGCATCATCATCAAGAACAACTCTCTTGTTAGAAGAGATATCACTAGTATCATCAAAAACAACATGTATAGACTCTTCAATAACAAGGGTTCTTTTATTAAAAACTCTATAGGCTTTACTTGTTGTAGAATACCCCAAAAATATACCCTCATCAGATTTAGAATCAAATTTACCTAAGTTATCCTTCCCATTGTTATGAATGAAACACCTACATCCAAAAACATGAAAATAGTTTACTTTGGGCTTTCTATTTTTCCAAAGTTCATAAGGTGTTTTCTTTATAATGGGTCTCAATAAAACTCTATTTAATATATGACATGATGTATTAATGGCTTCTCCCCAAAAATACTCAGAGAGATTACTTTCACATAGCATGGTTCTAGCCATTTTCTCTAGGGTTCTATTCTTCCTTTCTACAACTCCATTTTGTTGTGGTGTCCTAGGTGCAGAAAAATTATGAGTTATCCCCTTTTTACTACAAATTCATCAAATAGATGATTTTTAAATTTCGTTCCATGGTCACTTCTAATAGCTATGACTGAAGCATCTCTAGCATTAGTTACTTCCTTATGAAATTTCTTAAATACTGAAAATGCTTGATCTTTATGAGCTAAAAACATGACCCAAGTATATCTAGAAAAATCATCTACAATAACAAGACCATATTTGTTTCCACCTAGACTTGTGGTTCTAGTTGGTCCAAATAGGTCCATGTGTAGTAGTTCAAGAGGTCTAGAGGTAGAGACACAATTTATGGATTTAAAGGAGTTCCTTGATTGTTTGCCATATTGACAAGCTTCACAGATTTTATTTTTCTCAAATCTTAGTTTTGGCAAACCTATCACGGAATCTCTTTTAACTAGTTTTGATATTGTATCCATACTTGCATGACCTAACTTACGGTGTCATAACCAACTTGCATCATTGTCCTTAGTATCATTCACAACTAAACAGGGGTTATGTTTGGTAAGATCCTCAAGATCTACTACGTACACATTGCCACGTCTTATTCCTTTAAATACTAAACTGTTGTCAATTGAGTTGGTTATGATGCATAAAGATGGTTTGAACAGAACATCAAAACCTCTATCACACAATTGACTAATGCTAAGTAGGTTATGCTTAAGACCATCAACATATCGAACATTATCAATAAAGGTTGAAGGGGTGATTTGTACTTTATCTATACCAATGATGTGACCTTGGTTATTGTCTCCAAATGTCACAGCACCTCCCTTCTTAGGCTCAAGGGTGAAGAATTGGTCTTTGTCGCCCGTCATGTGTCTTGAGCAGCCACTATCCAAGTACCAACAGTTTTTGTCGACCTTGGCTGCAAGACACTCCTACACAAGGAAATCATACAATTTTAGGTATCCAAATTTTCTTGGGTCCTTCATGGTTAGTAATGTTGGTTCCTTTTGGAACCCAAACCCTTTTAATTTTTTCTTTAGCTTTTTCTTTTCTATGATCATACACATTAGCTTTATGTCCTATTGTTCCACAGCAAAAACAGGTTATTTTCTTAATTTTGCTTTCTCCTGCTTTTACAAAGAAATTACTAAGGAGCTTTTGCTTATTTTTTGGTTTATACCCTAAACCAGCTCTATTGAACACAGCTCGTTGACTATTAAGTATCATTTTCAATTTTTCAGAGCTATATGTAAATTTTTCTACAAAAGGTTTGTACTTTTCAAGTTCTAGTGCCAACTTTTATTTTTCTGTTTTTAGTGCATTTAAGTCTTTTGTGAGACTCTCTTTTATGATTTGTTTATCGTTTTTAAGTTCTGATATTTCTTTGGTCAGTTTTTTATTATCTTTAATTAAGGTATTAGTGTTTTGAATTAACATTTGGTTGCTTGTCTTAAGTTCTGAATTTTCTTTAATGATAACATCTTTATCCTTAACTAATGTATCGTACTTACGGAAGTGAGATTGGTTAGTTAGTTTCAATTCTTTGTTCTTAAGGTTTATTGTCTTATATTCGTCCATTAATTCATTGAAAGCATCATATAATTCATCGGAGGTAAAGTCTAAATGTGTTTCAGATGTTACCTCATTGTCGTTTACCATAAAACATAGGTTGGCCTTTTCTTCTTGTTCCTCATCCGATGATGATGATGATGTATCGGAGTCCGATAGGGTGGAAACAAGTACTTTCTTTTTCTTGTATCTGCTGCCTTTCTTCAGCAGAGGACAATCAACTCTGAAATGCTCCGGCTTCTTACACTCATAACATCCGATTCCTTCACTCTCCCTTTCCTTACCTTTATCTTTGTTGTGGAAATTTGTTGAACCTCTCTTCTGATGTATGGACTTCTTTCGGTTGATGAATCTACGAAATTTTCTTACAAAAAGAGCCTCTTCATCCTCTCCCTCATTGTCTTCCTCTTCACTGCTGCTGCTGCAAGATAAATCTTTGTTAGTAGAAACAGATTTGAGGGCTATTACCTTTTTCTTGTGAGAGGACTCTTCTTCACTGTGTTGTTTCATTGTTAGCTCATGCGTCATGAGGGATCCAAGAAGCTCCTCGAGTGGCAGCTTGTTTAAGTCCTTGGCTTCTTGGATTGCCGTTACCTTGGCTTCCCATGACCTTGGCAAAGATCGAAGAATCTTCCTGACAAGGTCACTGTTAGCATAGCCTTTTCCAAGACTTTTCAGGCCATTAACAATATCAGTAAATCTAGTAAACATGTGAGTGATGCTTTCATTGGAATCCATTTTGAATAGTTCATACTTATAAACTAACATGTTTATTTTAGACTCCTTGACTTGATTCGTGTCCTCGTGGGTCACTTCAAGTCTGTCCCATATCTCTTTTGCTGAATTGCAAGTAGAGACTCTATTGAATTCATTTCGGTCTAAAGCACAATAAAGCACATTCATTGCTTTGGCATTTAGTTGTGCCTTCCTTATGTCATTGTCATCCCAATCCTTTTCAAGTTTGGGTATAGTAACACCCTCTACAAAAATTGATGGGATGTATGGTCCATTCAGTATGGTGGTCCACATCTCATAGTCTTGTGCTTGGATGAATATTCTCATCCTAGCCTTCCAATATGAGTAGTCGGATCCATTGAAGAATGGAGGTCTATGGGTGGACTGGCCCTCAATATGAGAAGATCCAAATGGGGTTGTCATTTTGATCTTTTACCTCTTTTGGTAAAAGAGTTCCGGCTCTGATACCACTTGTTGCCCAGATAGACAACCCAAGAGGGGGGGTGAATTGGGTTTTAAAATAATTATTGCAATTAAAAGCTTTGTGAGTAACTAATTTAAAACTTTTTGTTAAGTGGATTAATTAGTTGCTATATGCAGTGGATGAAGGAAAAGTAAGAGACAATAAAGCAATCCACAGACACAAGCAAATTTATAGTGGTTCGGAGCTAACCCTTGCTCCTACGTCCACTCCCCAAGCCTCACTTGGAAATTTCACTATAACTCTTCGGATTACAGCTGGTTGTTTTACAAGTTCACAACCCAACTTGTTGTTTTACGAGATCACAACGAACTCGGTCGGTTTTTCCAGGCTCACCGACTAGAAACCACCCGATTGTTTTTCGGAATCACAATCAAACACTTACACCGTTGGTTTTAACCTAGGCTCACCAACAAACCTTAACACCCTTGATTCAATCCCCTGATTGAATCAAGTAAGAAACAAATGGTTTGAAAATAAAAAGAAAAAGGAAGCTTCTTAACAAGCAGATATTCAGCGATAATAATAAGAGAGAAGTTAGGAGCCCTCAAACAGATTTATGAAGATGTAGAGGAGGGCTTCTCGAACTCGGGGTCTCCTCTTGAATGTCTCGAAGATTTGATGACTGACGGAGACTTCTTGAATGCTGGGAAGAGTTGGTTGGATGGAGTTTAATGCCCCTCTTCCTTCTGTTCACTTGTATTTCCTTTGAAATTCTTTGGTAGGTGGGAGATTACTTGTTTTCTTTGAATGGAATGTCTCTTCTCTACCTTGCTACAGTTCTCTGTGGCTATTTAAGCCATTCCCCAGAGAAATAGCCGTTTAGACCCAGATTAAGCGAGCTTGGTGGTCGGATCGAAGGTTCACACTGGCGGAGCGACTCGTCCTGTGTTCGGACTCAGTTCCTTTAGAGACCGGAATCTTTTATGGTGATTAAACTGTGCTTTGAATTGCGTCTCGACTTGGATGTCGACTCGAATATTGCGGTGACAGACCTCTGGGCTCTTTAAGGAACTCAGAATGGCTCACTTTGACTGCCTCGATTTCTAGCCTCTGCGCACTTGCGACCCTGCCAATCCCGTTGGTCGAGTCGACTCGAGCTTGTCTGGAGTCGACTCGGCCTCTTCGAGTGAAAATAGACTTCTGTCTTTTGGGTGCCTCCTGGAGTCGACTTCCCTCTTTTGGGATGCTTCCTTGACGAGAAATCTTCTGGGAGTCGCTAGCACTGACTGGGAGTCGACTCGTCTCATGTCGAAGGACTGATTTTGCCTTGTCTCTAGATCGACTCTTTCCAGTCTCCTCATGGGTCGAATCGAGTTTCTTCGGGTGTCGCTCTCAGAGTCCAATAGTCGTCTGGTTTGTATGACTGCATGGAGGGTGCCTCGGACCGACTTGGAATGGCCCTTGAGGTTGTCTGACAATGATCAAAGGACCCTTGGCAAGCTTTTGGGATCCCTATCTAAGGCTCCCGCCTTGCAAGAGCTGTTGTCCGAGGAGACTCTTACCCAACCAACCCTTGGATAGCTCCTCTTGAGCTCTTTCTTTATCACCTAGTCTTATTCTTTTCTGACTTCATCTTCAATTTTGTAGTTTTTGTCGCCATGAAGTTTGATCCCTCGAGATTTGTAACAGGAGGAAGATGACGAAGAGGTTTGACCATGGTCCGAAGAAGATGAGGCTCTCCAGTAAGGAAAGCAAAGGTGGGAGCCTTCTTCGGCTACCATTACCGAGGTCGTGCAGAGGTTGTCCAGCTCTCGAGGTCTGCAACCCGACTTGGTTAGGTTCGAGCTCATCCGCTCGCCAGGAGCGCCCTCCTGCCTTGGGCTGCATTCCTAGGTTTTACTCTCCGTGGTAGTATGTTCGAAAGTTAGGCTCGACTCTAACAAACCCTGGGGTGGCAAAGGAGTTTGTCTAGGCAACTCCCAGCCAACATGAAGACTATGCGCTTTGGAGGCCTCGACGGGTTCTTCAATGATAACTACACCATGATCATCCAGATAGGTCTCTGACCCGCAAACCTTCGTGTGGTCCTTCACTTTGGTTGTTGACTTATTCTCCTTTTTAGCATGCACATTTGGTCAGCGAGACAAAGCGGCTCGCTGAGAGGTTCACGAAGTGTATTTCGACGCTCGAGAAAAAATGGAAAGCGGTCATAGAGCAGGCCGAGCTGCTCGAGGCGATGACCAAGGCGGCCAAGGCAAAGACCAAGTCAGTTAAGGATGAGTCCAGGTTAGTGGAAACTCGCGCTTCGGCTGCACAAACCTAGGCAGAGGCGAAGGATGCCCAGCTATATGCGACTAGGAAGGCCCTCAAAACTGCCGATCAGAGAGCGGCAGATCTTTCTACAAAAGGCCGAGCAGAGGGCTTGGAAGGCCGAACAACAGGCCAACGAGGCAAACCTTCGAGCTACCAAGGCTAGCGAGCAGGCCCTTTGTGCCGAGGTGAAGGTCGTGGAAGCGGTCGAAGAGTATCGCACCTCAAAGAAGTTTCAAGAAGAGGCCCTAGAGACTGCGGTTGACACCTTGGGAAGGGCTTCAAGACATGCCGAGCTCAAGCCCCACGGCTTTTCTTGAGGATGGATTTCTAGATCCTTAACAATGATGATGGCGGTGTCAGTGAAGGTGGCGACCTTGTCGATGGCGAAGGCGGTGATGCTGGCCACGATTAAGGTGCTATCGGGTCGAGGACAAGACAAAAGTCTTCTGCCTCGCCATTTTTGTTTCTCTTTTCTTTTTTGCTCGAGTAAGCCTAGCTTGATGTACTTTCTTTTTCTTTGGCCTCTACTAAGATTAGTGTAAAAGGTTACAACTTTAATAAAAGCGAGGAGTTCTCCAAGTACCTAACTTCGGTGTGGATTTGTGTCGTGTCACTATTTGCTCTTTGTTTGAGTCCAGGTCATTGTCACCATCTTTGACTTTTTGTTGTAGCTTTCTCTCTCTCTCTCTTTTTTTGCTCGATTCATGCCGAGGTTACTGCACACACCAGAAGATAATGAAAGTAGAGAAGTTTTTTGAAGTATCTGATGGGGACATTAGAGCCCTTCATTTAGATGATCCTAAGTCTCTGGATCGAGTCAGACCCAGATTGGGTCCATTTGAGTCCGAGTTATTTTTTTTCTTGCATTATTTTCTTTTGTCTTAGTCAAGTCAATTTGGTCAGTTGTTTTGTTATTAGACTAGTCAATTGGGTTTATATAATTCGGTCAATTTAATGAACCAATTTTGATAAGGGATTAATTGATATAAGGATCCAAATTTAGTCAGTGTTAGTTGATTGATTTGATCAATTGATTACTTTACTTGATCAAGATGTAAGGTCTATATAAAGACCATCCCTCTCATGTATGAGGCGATTGATGATTGAATGAAAAAATTTTAGTCTCTTTCTTGTTCTTCTTCTTCCTCCTACTCTTCTCTTCTTTATGTATCTTTATAACCTCTTCTTCCTTCTCCTTCACTTCTTCTTCCTCTTTCTCTCTTCCTCCCTGCAGTGGTTCGCCATCATCTTGGTATCAGAGCCTCGGCTTTGCCTCTGTTGCCAAAGCCCCGAGATCTTATTTCTGGACGGACCACCCCGATTTGTTCTCCACGTCTGCCGTTGCTGCCACTTGAAACCACCGCCGCCCCTGCTGCGCAGCCTCCTCTTCCACCATCCACCTTCCCCTCTTCATCTTCCACACAAACCTCCCGATTTCAACATGCTCCCTCTCCCTCTTTCGATTTTCACCAGCACAAAACCCCGTTTCGATAACTCCTCCCCACCAGCTGCCAAGATCGCGACCGTCGTCACTGCCGCGTGCCGCCACAGCCAAGTTGTCCGCATCGGCCAACCCCAGCCATAAGGAACCGGAAAAGCCTGGTTCATCGGCCGTCCCACTCATCGCACCTCTATAGGAGGATCTCCACCACCCCCGCGTCGCACCGCCACCACCTTGCCATCGGCTCGTCACCGGACTCCGCCGCCTGCCGAAGTTGCCCGTCGCCAGTATAGCCATCGTAGCCCTCCCCCGTAGCTGCAGCCGCAAGGATTGGAAGCCCTCTTGCTGAAAGCATCGGAAGGTTGAAGAAAAGATTAACAGGTAAGTCACAAAATCCATTAACTCAAATTCGGTAGTGCGGATCCAAAAAGAGAGAGAGAGAAAGAAAGAAAAAAAGAAAAAAAAAGAAAAAAATTGGCTTACCTTCGTCTTCCCGACCGTCCGCATGGGTTTGGCCCCGCCCATGGCCGCACCGCCACCGTCGCCGCGCTACACCGAGCCGCGACCGCCGAGCGCCTACTTGTTTCTCTTCCACAACCAGTTGCTCCACCGCCTTCGCGACTGCAGCAACGCTGCCCAGCGTCGGCCACCGCCTGAAGCTCCCAGCTGCCGCCGCCCTTGAAGCGCAGCTCTTCCTGTTGCCAAACGCCACCGCCTCCAAGTCCCTCCTCTAACCGACCCCTCCTTCTCCTTCGTCGACCGCTGCCCAAAGCTCCCGGCCGTCTCCTTTGGTCGTCGGCTTTCTTAGCACCAAACCCCATCTCCCCCTCTTTGTCCATCTTTTCAGCTACATCTCCCAAACCCTCTCTTCCCCATCCCCGAGTCAACCAAGCCAGGTCCATCAGGGCCCAACAAGCTGCGCCCACCCCACCGCCCATTCCCCTCTTCATTACACGGCCTAACTGCAACCCCAGACCCACGACAGCATCCCCTTGGTATCCATTTCAACCTTGCAATAGTCTGACTTCAGCAATCAGCTCCACTGAGTCCCTGCGCTGCGTCCCTCATCGTCTCCATTGCTTGAGAAGCCACGAGCGAACAATCCTATTCGACTGCTTCCCAACAGGTGATAGGTTTTCACTTTTTTTGGACTTGTTCATTTAATTATATTCTAGTTGTCTTGCATGATAGCCATATTCTTGAAACTTACTTTTGATGTCAAAATTCAAAACATAGAACCCCTACTTTCAAACTCATCCTATTTGCCTTTTAAAATCTAGATATTAAATTGGCACACCCTAGCAACTGGATGTTTCTCAGCATTCTTCGATCAGATTACTTTAGGATATGAACAATTGTACTACTTGATTGCAATCTAATTTCTTAAATTGAATAATCTTAATTCTTACTTCCGAATAATCAAAGTAAAAATCAACAACATTTAAACTTTAAGTTATTCATGTAAAAACTTGCTGATCTATGAAATCATAATAAACTGCATTGGTAGGTTATCCTGTATCATATGTATTAGGGTTTCATTGGTGACATTGCAATTTACTTTATCGTATATAGTGTTATCCTTGCATGCCAACCCATAGTGGTAAGGAGTACCATTTCAATCAACCTAGAACCCTGTAGCTGTCATGAATTCCGATGTTTTGAGGGCTCTCATGGAACAATTCACTGCCCTGCGAGCTTCAGATGAAGAAGTCAAACAAAAGGTCCGTGAGCTCATGCGAAGCATTAGGATCCCTAAACCACCAACCTCCGTTGCAGCCCAACCTAAAATCGGCTTGGCCGCACCACCTATAGTCCTTTCCCATTCTCCTAGGCACTAAACCCAATGCTCTAGGTGTCAACAATTCGGCCATATAGCGTCCCATTATTCCACTAAGACCTACCTGATAACTAAACTAGAAGTTAGGAACCAAGAGGCCGAATATGTCGAAGAAGTCTATGAACCAAATATAGAAGACTATGTAGAAGACTTTAAAGACGAACCCATAGGATTAGACTTTGTCCAGAATGATTTCCAAAGGAAGACTATTGACCTAAGTACAATCAAGCTACTTCACATCATTACTGTGAAGGAGGTAGTGAAAGATATCGAGAGCCAGTCGCCAGAGTTGGCACTTGTGGCTAAAGATACCAATGTGGAGTCCAACCTTTAACATTCTCCTGTAGTAGTTCTCCTTCTAAAGGAGTTTCATTCTGTAGTCCTTGATGATCTTCTAGATGCACTTTCTCCGATGCGTGATATCCAACATGCAATTGATTTAGTTTTCGGAGCATCTCTACCCAACCTTCCATATTATAGGCTCAACCCGAATGCATATGCTAGGACTTGAAATTTAGTGTTACTGACAGTTGCGTTTGCATATAATAGTTCGGTCAATAGGTCCTTAGGCATGAGTTTCTTCGAAGTAGTGCATGATTACAAACCTAGGCAGCCCATAAACCTGATTTTCATATCTCATCAGTATAGAGTCTCTAAGTCTGTATAATTATTTGCATCACATCCACATTCATTGCATCAAGAAATCAGCAATTGCATTCACTTTAATAACTTAAAATATAAATCTCTTGCTGATTTACACGGACGTTATAAAGAACTAAGTGAAAGAGGTTACGTCATGATAAGAATTATGTTTGAACGACGTTCTTCAGAAACATTCAAGAAATTGCAAGCTCGTAGTGAGAAACCGTTCAAAGTCCTATGGAAAATTAATTCGAATGCATATGCTGTGGATCTTTCCGAGGACTATAGGATTAGTGCGTAATTTAATATTGAAGATTTAGTTCCATACAAAAAGACAATATTCATGCCTTCTGACCCCTTTGTTGATATGCCCATTCATGTTGAACACCCTGACTTATTACCTGCTATTGAGCCACCACCTCCTAAATTTCATGCACGCAGAAAACAAATAGAACATATATTGGATGAGCAGGTTATGTCAATCAAGAATAGTGGTTACCAACGTTATCTTGTTCAGTGAAAAGATCGACCAAAGTCTGATGTTCAGAGCTGAGTTGTAGCGCCTTGACCGTAATCTCCTAAAGCAGTACGACTGCCGGTCAAACCTGCACTCAACGGGGTCGAGTTTTTTTCACCTGGGAGAAGTTGCTCCTTATCTCCCACCTGAGAGAAGTAATATTTGTCCATGTTCAACTATGCTACTAAGTAAGCAGGTCAAGCTGCTCCTTGTCTACAAGCACGATGGGTTGTTGCAATGAAATAGATTCGAACGCCTAAGTCAGAACAATAAGGCAACACTATAGAAGGAAGAGATTTCAGCAAAGTGAGAGCTCTGTGAAAAAGGTAGCGTATTGCATGCCTCAGGTCTTCTGAATCGTTCTCCTTAAATAAGGGAGCCAACTTTATTGTTATCTGGGCCCTTGTCGATACCTGCTGATTGTTCTCTACGGATGGCGACTCCTTGATTGGAGCTGAAGTCATTTACATCGGTTTATGTCCGAGGACAAGAAGGTCGGTCAGGCCCCAAGTCGAGGTGTCCAATATTTCTCTCATCACATCCCTTTACACTAAGCACAATTTATGGGTTTAATTCAATCTGAAATTGTAACAGTTTACAAATACCCAACCTTTTAATATGCCTGAGAAAGTGGAACATGGTATGGAGAAGTTAACGAAGAACTGATAAAAATTTACCCCGTAAGAAAGTGAAAATTAATCGCTAGATTGTATTTCATTATCATTTTCAATAACAACTACATATCGAGAGTGCAAAATCGCATAGTTACAATCGGTAGTTCCATTATAGTCATGTCTGTTACAACTGTAAAACAGGCAATGGGTATCCTGTTCCGATCTATTGGTAACAACTAAGAGATATTCTGTTCATATCCAATACTTGATGAACGCCGGATGATGGCCAAAAATTTGGTGGAGCTCATACTAATAATGTCTTGCATGCGGATGACTTAGTTTATGAGTAATTTTTATATCAACCCAACACAATGACAAGGTAGGCTGCCCATGTCCGTATGCGTCCCAAATTCTATTTTGGTTAAGAGGAAAAATCAAGTCAACCGTGAAGTTCACCATGGCCCTCGAGGAGCTTGTAAAGGCCTTCTTTTGTCCAATACCAAATAACCATGCTAAAAAGAAGAAAACAATGATCTCCTCGTACTTGGAAGAATTATTGATGTCCTTGCTGTGGGAAGGAAGAATACTGCAGAAAACTTTCCTACTTCAAGGTTGTGAGGTGGCCTCGTACTTGGAAGAATTATTGATATCCTGTGGGAACGAAGAATATACCGGAAGGAAGAATACTGCAGAAAACTTTCCTACTTCAAAGTTGTGAGTTGGCCTCGTACTTGGAAGAATTATTGATATCCTGCAGGAAAGAAGAATATACCGGAAGGAAGAATACTGCAGAAAACTTTCCTACTTCAAAGTTGTGAGTTGGCCTCGTACTTGGAAGAATTATTGATATCCTGTAGGAAAGAAGAATATACCGGAAGGAAGAATACTGCAGAAAACTTTCCTACTTCAAAGTTGTGAAGTGGTCCTGATATATATTTATAGTTGAAAATGTATACAATCAGAATAATACAGAGATAGAAGTAATAAATGGATCCTTATAATCAAATTTCTAAACGTATGCAATGTCAGAATTTATAGTTCAAAATTTTTAAAATTATGAATCGATAAATATGAGCAAGTTTGGCATGCGACCTTGAAAGACATTCAAACCCACCTGTGGATCTCACAGAAGACTCGGGTAATCAACGGCCTTCTGGTGAACTCCAGGTTTTGTGTTGCCATGCTCATTTCCAAATAATATTGGACTTGGTGCAGAGTCTAAAAGATAGCAATTTAACATTGAGCTATGAGAGTCCGGACAGTCAATGATAGATGATAACAAATCCCTGAGTAAACAGATGAGGGAATCCACCTGCGAAACTATGGAGGAAAAAAAAAAAAAGCTTCATGTCTCCCAAAACATCCTCGCAACGTTTTGCAACTCAGGGTTTTGTACAAACAATTAAAAAACGAATTTGGCATTTCGACTCCTTTTTAGCAACCAGATTAAACATGGGTGTTTCACAGCAAAAACCAGGTTTAAACACTTTGGGGATCGAAGTTCTTGAAAAAAAAAAAAATAGCAGCACCCAGACGTTTTACAGTAGATATGAGGACAAGAAGTAAATCAATATATGATGGTGGAGAACTTCTTGGGGAATATTATAAGCATATATACCTGGCACCTTTGTATCTCCTTCTACCATGCATCACCTTCTGTTTTTGAGAAGTTATACTGAAAAAATCGCTCGCCGCAACGAAGGGTCGTGCGGTTTACAGAGAGAGAGCACATCTCTCTCTCAAAGCACCTGAGAGGCTTTGAGATCAGAAGGCGTGGATCTCTGTAGACCGCACGACTCTTCGTTTCGACGAGGCGAGATATCTTCTCCTCCTCCACAGGAACTGGCTTCTATCCAAGCTCTATGAGTTGTAATTTATTTACATCTATCAGCCCGGTGGTCAATCATCAAGCAAACAGTCGTAGTCTATTTAGATCTGTCGCCCGTTGTCAGCTTCTATGGACCACATAGGCTATTGGCTAGTTCCTAAAATATTATTTAAGGCAATTTAGAATCTTATCTAAAATAGTTAACTAAAAAATATTTTGTATAGATTTTTAGTCCTACGTAAGTATCCAAACATATGAGACTAAACTTAACGTGCGAACCTCGATTGTGCCAATCAATCACGCTTATTCTTCTTGTAGATCAATTTTTAAAATAAAAGTTCAATCAATTGGGTTATAAAAAAAAAAAATATTGGCACAGTTCGCAGTCACATGATGCCCACAATGTACTATTTAAGTTTTAAAATACTAAACAATTTATATTTAATATCATGCAAGTATGCAGTGGTTTTCGTTTCGTACTCCTCGAGGAAGTGATTGAATCTTGTTTAATATTTCTATAAAATATAAAAATTTCAAGAGGAATGGAATCGGCAACATTGGGATGGTAATTAATTACACTGGAGATTTCGTGTACTGAAAAGGTTTCGATGAAGAGAGCCTCCCTCGGTTCTTCCGGAACCGGGGACGGTGTAGCTGGTGGCCGCCTTGAAGTTGTCGCCGAGCTCTACATTCCACGAGCTTAAAGCATTAAAATAAAGGCAGTACCCTGCAAGAGTACGCTGCTTTGAAAGAAGAAGTAGGGGACCAGTTTAGGCCATTATAATGATTCTAATGATCGTTATTTGCTTCTATAATAGTATTTTAATTTTTTGTACAGTATAGTGGCTGTTACAAAGAAAATTAACAGGCAATAACAGAAAAAAAATGGTGTTATCCTTCTACTCATTTTTTATTGGGTCAAAAAATATTATTATTTTTCAGACCATACTATTACTTTTGGAGGAAAATCTGATTTAAAATTTTGAATTTTAAAAACTGCATTTTACATAAAAAAAAGTATAAATGAAAATGATGGGCATTATTTATATTGTAACGAACCATTTTAATGCTAAATGATGTGTCATAATATTCATGACCTTTTTTCTTTGTTTAGTTTTTCGAACTTTGGCCCATTATTGATAGAGCTAACATGCAAAGCATATGCTTTGAATAGATGTAATTCAGAGGTACTCGTTTTCTCTTTTGATTACGGGAGAAAAAAAGAAAAAGCTATGTGCATCTTTTCCATCGGGACCATCATAATTATGATTAAAAAATTGGTTTGCATTCCCTAACTTCTTATCTTTCTGAGAATTTCATAGCGCAACTTTGCCTAACATGGTTGACAAATTACAAGTCTATGGCCTTCCATATTGAATCAACATGAGAAGCATCTCTTTTCATGACTTCGATGGAAGAATTGAGAATTTTACATTTTCAATCATCTTATTTTTATACATGTACCTTTATTCTTTCGCAAGAATTTTTTTATTTTAAATGGTTTCCACAAATACATCATTAGCTCATAAATATATATAGTGCTAATAGCTAGCAAATATGCATAGTATAAAAAATATATACACATTTGTTTAAGGAAACATATGCATTTACTGTCAAGTATACCCACTAAACTTGGCCTTAATATATATGGTTCAGGTGCATCAACTAGTCTAGGCCGGGCGAAAGCATCCCAAAGTTTTAAATCTAGCTAATTCTTGAGAAAAAAAGGAAAGATCGAAGTGGTTCGGTTGTGCAAAAAAGGGAAAAAAAAAAAAGAGTGGGTCATTTTTCTAACACTTCTTTTTTTGAAAAATATTGAGGATATGAATTTGGGTGATAAAAATTTTGAGAATATTTTATGTTAACATGTTAAAACCAATTTGCTCCACTCTTCTCCTGTGAAAGCAGTGAGGTAATGCTTCTAGACTTGCTTTGGGTTCCAGGGGCGTGCAAAGCCCATGAGGTTTGGATCAGAAGGTTCCGGCTTCTTTCGAGGGTTTGGTGAGCTTCTTGAAGAGCTCTACAGTGGGTCGGCGGGGGAGTTGAAGTTGCTTTCTTTTAGCCAATTGGTAAATTCTATCCTATCCGCATAACACCAGTTGGTCTCCTTATGATCTAGTCTTCCACTATGAAAATGCTTACTTTTTGCTTGCGTGTGGAATTTGATTAGCTGAGAAGTATGCAGCATGGTTTGATTAAAATTATCTAGTCTTCCTCATCAAAATGCTTACTTTTTGATTGTATGTGGAATTTGATTAGCTGAAAAGTATGCAGCATGGTTTGATTAAAATTATGTAGTCTTCCTCATGAAAATGCTTACTTCTTGCCTTGTATGCGCAATTTGATTAGCTGAAAAGTATGCGGCATGGTTTGATTAAAATTATCTAGTCTTCCTCATGATTATGCATACATTTTGCTTGCAGGTGGAATTTGATTAGCTGGAAAGTATGTAACATGGTTTGATTAAATTATCCATTGAGAGCTTTTGGACTCGTTTGGTTCACAGAAAAAGAAAAGAAAAGAAGAAAGTGTGGTCAACGGGAAAAAAAAAAAGAAAAGATATTTTGTTTGGTTGGAGTTTTCAAAAAAAGATATGGAAAAGTAGGATTATCATGGAAATAAGATTCCCATGCTTCATAAGAAAAAAATCCATGAGGAATATGGGAAAGTTATTTCCCATCGGTTGAAAATTGAGATCTTTTTTTTCAAAACTATCTTTAAGCCACCAAAATCAATATACAAGGTATTTCTCTTTATTAAGGATATAATAGATATTTTATATAAAATTTTCAGAAAAATAAATGCTCAATCAAATATGAGCCACTTTGGAATGTATCACTTTTTCATGGTCAACTAAACATACCAAAACTATTTTTCTAAGTTTCATATTCTCAAAAATTAACTTTCTAAAAAAAGATTTTAGTGAAAAAAAAAATTTCCGCGAACCAAACGAGTCCTCCATTGCTCTTCTTGTTCTTTGTCTTCTATCAAATATAGGATTTTGATTTATTCTGTGGCTCTTTTCCGCACCCTTCTTGTATGGTTGGTATATACAAACATGCACAATAACTTGTAAAATTGCCACATAAAAGATTGGAGTTTGATTTTTTTAATTTGAAAAAATAATTATGTCAAATCTAACAACTCAGAGAAGTTTCAGCTGCAAAGCAATATTCCTAGGCTCACGTCTTTAAATTAATTTGACTTTAAATTATATCTTATTTAATCTGAGACTTTGTGCAACAATAAGATTTCTCTATTTGACATGGGTGCCATGGGTTTGAGATATAAAAATAGCATCTGTGTATATAAAGATAAAGTTGCATACATATAATCCTTTTTAGACCTGCAGTGGCGAGAGCCTTGATTTTTTTTTTAATTGATCAAAAAATTTATGGCTGGAATTTTTATACTATATTATTTCTAAGCTTGAAAGTAGACAAAAACTTGCAAAGTGCATGACACTCAGAAACTTGATTCTTATTTCAGATAGTTGGGGGTGGGGGGTGGGGGGTTAGGTTGGATACAGGACAGGTCAAAAATCTATGAAGAGACTAAGACCTATTCATTTTAATAGGTCAAAACTCTAGACCCAAACCTAACTATTTCATCAAATAGGTAACATCATCCAACCTAGTTGAACCATGTTAAACAAGTTAAATGGGTTAAGCACTGTCACCCCTACATTTTGCTCAGCCTGCAAAAGAGTTGCCGGTGTGACAGCATGCAGCGAGGTAGTTTTAAGATATAATAAAGTTTTGTATTAGTGTGGAAAAGATAATAATTTTTTTACCTAGAGTGCTTTGTAGTATTTTTCATGGTTATGCAGTCTAACAAAAGCTACCTTCTTCTTTTATATCACTTAATCCCTTCATTGAATCTGAAAAGGTAAATTAAGAAGTTTTCTAATAAAATTATGGAAGGTGGTGGCTTTGCTTCAGGATGAAGATCAGTTATTGATATCTTTCTTGTGAACTCCACCATCATATTTTGAATTTGCAGTGACTGTGACTGCTAATTGGTGGAATAAAGAGATCGCATCTTTATCATATTTTGTCATATTGGTGAATGACTTTTACATTTACAATTATATTTTCATTTCACTGGAATGAGTTAGTGATTTTGATTTTAGCATTCTACTCTACAATATTATCAAGCTCACTTGTTTTAGGTTTTCTTCCAGCATGTTTTTTATAACTGTAGAGGATATGCAGAGCAACTGGCTAGGCATCATCATGCAACTTGCAATTACAAATGGTTGATCATATGCTGTACCTGCATCAGGCTTGGACCTTTATCTGGTGAATTACTTTCAAATGTTGTAGAAGATTAATTAACAAGGATGGTCAGTTTTGGTTTATTCGGCCGCCAACTCTTAATTTGATCAGATTAATATAGCCTCCTTCTGAAAAGATATTAATTCCTTTTTGCTAAGTTTCTGGATCTTGAAAGACTTGCAGGCAAATGGTGCCTAAGTCAGAGATATTAGCATTTGATGTGAAGCCACCCTGACAACGGGAATGAGCAGTTCATCCAACTTCCAGCAGATCTTGTCTTTGTCATGAATGAGATGCCCCATGAGGTGTGCTAGAGGGATGCCCTAGTGATATGAAGATTTCACTAGCAGAGGCACTTGCAGAGACCACCATAAATCTCAACACACTGGATAGCTGTTGCTTATCAATCCCAGTAGCAGATGTGGTAAGCCCAGGCTATGAGCTTGTGATAACAAAGGAGGGAATGCCGATTGCGCATTCCAACATGAGCGCATGATGAATGGGGCGCATAGAAATGAGACGAGGTGATTGGCGTGCTGCACCTCCGCATGGTGCATATTGTGTTGGATATAAATTCTCGAAGCATCTAATGCATTTTGGGAAGTTAACTTGATGACAGTTGGAAATCAAATATTTGTATGTCATCTTATATATGACAATTTTTTTTCTGAACTCTTGTGACACTGTATTTGTTTCTTCTCAGTTTGATATGATCATTCCTAACAGATGTTCTGTTTCGAATTGTAAAATGGTGGTGATTCACCATCTAATCTACCCAGAATCTGTATTCTAATTTGCTGCATGAAGATAACTATGATTTGAAAATATTGTTCTAAACTTATGCACAATATCCATGACTAAAAAGCCAGCCTAAATAGGAGGAATAACTGAGATGAAAAGGTCTGAAGCAGAGGGAGCAGGTAATTTAGCTTTCTTGTCCAAGGGTGAGTTCTTAAATCTCTTGGTAAATCACATAAGGGACATCCATGAAGTTATTATTTTGCAGTTTGTAGGTCAGACTCTAATCCGATCCATTCACTTAGCCAGTCCTGGATTTGGAGTACTTCTATGTGAAAACTCAGGTAGAATCAAGATGAGTGATATCTGTGATTTCTTTTTTACTTGGGTGCAGTTGCAGGTTTTTTTTTATATATATACATAAGAAGGCTTTGTTCTGGTCAACCTCATTAGAGGGTTCAGTTTGAGGACTTACATTTAAGTTGATATTGGATCCATGATCCTAAGCTCAGGCTAAACCTAAATGATCCAGGTTAAACCTAATTGATTGCAGACATGGAGCTTAAACCCTGATGAACAGTGCTAGCAAGGGACAATAAGAATCTGACAGGTGAGGTGAAATCCAAATCAAGATATGATTTCATGGGTAATGATCAAATCTCAGATCTCAGCAGAACAATAAGTTGAATCTGGATTCTATCCAAATCCTTGTCAGTACCCGATTGGTACTAGGTAAAATCCCAAATAACTCAGAAAAAGCAAATTAGCTCACAACTACCCAAATCTAACTTGTCCTTCCTTTCTCCCTAGACTCTGCCTTAATCTGAACCCCTCCCTTTTGTTTGCCTCAGTCCCACCCAAGCAAATCGATGACTCATACTCTCTCTCAACTGAGAAATAGTTGTGACCTAGGGACTTGCTCGGTTAACCTAATTAAAGACTTGAATATAATGTCTCCGCAACATTTTTAGGGCAATATATGGTTCATTAAGTAGTGGTTAGTCTACTTAAACCAATGGGGGGTTAACTCTACCCTGTCGACGCATTAAAATTTTTTTTAACCTAGCTAACTTATTTCAATCTCCTGAAAATGAAATAAATTTAACATGCGAAAGTCTCTTCTTTCTCTTTTCTTTTCTTTTTTTTACTTTTTTCCACATATTAACTTATACTAGCCCTCAAACTTTAGTCAAATAGGCATATTACTAAACCAAGGATAAATAATTAAAGGATGGATCTAGAATTAGACCTCCTAGTTAGCTACCAGCATCCAAACCTATCTATATGATCAGCTAATTTTGTGTAGTTCTTATAATTTAAGGATATTTATGTAATTTAGTGCCCAATTAAGGAGCTTCATATAAGTTTTCCTGCCATAATTTCATAATTTCATATATGGTGAAGTTGGCATAAATTTTGATTTTATATGAAGCTTATAGTTTAGGGACCTCCAAGTGATTTATCCTTTTAAGGGCATTTGTATAATTTTTCCAGAAATTCTATGTAAAATGAAGCCTGTAATTTGGGATTTTCATGTAATTTTTCATTTAAATTAGACAGAGCATGCTGACTATAATTGGACATAGTATTTTAGGAACTTTACAAGTAATTTAGTGCCTAATTGAGCGCTTTGATATTTTTTTTTTCTTGTAGAAATTTTTTAAAGCTTGTAAATTAGAAACCTAAGAAAAGTTAGTGTTTATTTGAGGACTTTAGTATAGTTTTTTTCTCCACAAAACTATAATTTAGTGCCTGCTTTTTTTATGATGCATTCTCTCATTCTTGCTTATCTTTGTTCTATTCCCATCCCTATTTGGAGAAAGAGTAAGGTTGGTTTTGATGACTTCATAGTCATCTGTAAGAATACACGCTGGTGACTAAAACAAATTTCGACGAGAAGTTGTAGGATGTCGATCTTAAAGAGTACGTCCGATGATTAATTAGATATACAAATGTCCCGTTTGGTTAGAAGAGAAGAAAAAAGAAACCGATTGAAAAGAAGAGAAATTTAAGTTCTGTCATAGCAAGTCAGGAGAGAAGAGAAAAGAGAAGCAATTGCTCTTCAATCCCTTTTTTTGGATATACCGAAAACCGGAGAGATTTGGATAAAAGAAAATCTCCTTCATCCCATGTTCTGTTCATTTCTTTTATCTTCTCTCTCCCTTTTTTTCTCCTTTTCCTTTTATCTCCTATGTTAATAAGATTCCTTTCATTTTACAAGTATGCATGCGATACATTATTCATAAACGGATAGCTTTTTTGGTCCTTACATTAGAACAGATTTTTCATGGTAACCCATTTTTAAAACTTATTGGAAATTTTAGCCCACCTCATTGCGTTGATTGATTTGCATGTCAGTTCTTGGAGTAATGGCGGAAGCAAATGAAAAATGGAGCTCGATGCACCAGTAAGCATTAAATCGTGAGAAAGGCTCTCTGTATTATCTTATGTTTCATTTTTTGATCAATCCCTTATTTGTGATATTGCAGAGAAATTCTCGTGCAGATTACAATATATAAGTGCTTAGCGGCAGTGAACAAGAATACATTGAGATGGTAAAAAACTGGTCTGTCAGCTATAAAAATTGTGGAGGAATTATTGCCGTTATGACCAATGGTGGATGAAACATATATGCAGGATTTGCTTCTGGGTGCGACTGAACTTCATACTGCTGAAGCTGTGGCAGCAGCTGAGGCCGCCATGGGTAGCATTGGGCCAGCAATGAACTCCATTAGCAGCAGCTCTTCTCACGCTGAAGATAACGGTGATGATGACAGTGGCAGTAATGGTGACATAGATTCATGCAGTTTGGACAAGAAATCGCACACGGAGAATGATGAATTAAGGCATAAAATTAAGCCAAATAAGCGACTAAAGATTGTTGTCCTGAACTAAAAGAGGTTGTTAGATAGATATCACCATCTGAAAATATTTTGTCCAAAGAAGAGAATCCCTGGTCATCAGCAAATCCCCTGTTTAACCATGACTTCTTTCGAATATATGGTGCCTCTGGATATCAAGATGGAGTTGGTTCACTACCCGGATTTTACCAAGGAAGAAATGATTTTACGATTTGCCACCTGAGTGATCTTTGTTGTATTACCCATTTAAAGGATCCAGGACCTCAGCTTTTGTTGTATTACCCTTCAAGCTTGTTTGGTTCGCGGGAAAAAAAAAAAGGAAAAAAAGTGTGGTCAACGAAAAAGTAATGAAATGCCTCTTGTTTGGTTAGAGTTTTCAAATGAGAGAGATAAAAAAGTTGTATTTCTATGAAAATATGATTCCATATTTCATGGAAAACTTTCTCATGAGCTAGGGCCGCAGGAATCACTCCATCTTTATTTTTTCCAAAAAGGCCCTTCAGCATTAAAGAGATATTAAAGACCTAATTTTTATTAAGGGTATAATAAGAATTATACATAACTTTTCCAGAAAAAGTGGATGGTCAACCAAACATAAACACTCTTAAAATCTATCACTTTTTCATTTTTAACCAAACATGCCAAAAGTACATTTTCAAGCATTCTCTTTCAAAGAATCTTCTTCCCATGAATCATATTCCTAGAAGAAAAAATGCTTTCCACGGACCAAACAAGTCCAAAAATGTTCAGAAATAAATTGGTTCTCAGCAACTTGTTTTCCAGAGCATGTAAATTAGCTCTGTTCAAGCGTTTTGTGATTGGACAATCTATTATTAAAATTTTCAAGAGCCGAACTGTTGTTCTTATCACATTTAACAAATCATCTTTGTGATTTCATCACAAATGGGTCATCTACGTAGAGTTCTCAAAATGAAGGTCAATTAAGCATCAGGGAGCAAGAGCACCATCTCCAGTGCTTGGGACGTCGTCATACCTAGAAATTAATCCATTCACCATGGTTAAGCCCTGGCAAGATTTATGACAAATCAATTGAAAAGTAATTGCCAGCCAGACATGACTGTCTTAACCAAGGGGAATATCCATCAATGTTACTCTCCATGGCAACCCAAGACGTTGATCTCATAAACAGCCAGTAGTTTTCCTGATGAAACAAAAATTATTGCACCAAAAGTTGCTGCTTCAAGGACAAGGGAAAGACATGGCGTCCGAGAATAATTAAATTTTATACCAAATTGGGCATGGTAAGATTATATTTCAGAATCAAGTCAGCTAACAACCCTTATAATTTCAAGAAAATATAATAAACACCTGGTCAAAATTATTTTTAATAAAATTAAATCTTCCAAATCCCAGCAGATTCGTGGCTCATCCGTAGGCATTGGAGAATTGCCAGACTGAAATGATGGCATGAGTAACATCCAGAGTTTTGTAACCACATTTGCTTGGACAACATGTGCAGTGTCAGCTCTCTGATTTGTTGTCTTAATTGATACTGGAGCTCCAAAACATAATAGTAATTTAATAACAATTTTTCATCTGTTACCATAACCAGAATAAATTTCATAAGGTTTACTGATGAAAGGCTCACAAGGGCGGCCTACCAAACTCCAAGAAAGCTGCTAACCATATTTTTTCCCATCCACAAACACAATTAAACCGGAAGCAGAAAGAACATCAATGCAATAATGATACCTTCCAAGTTACAAGAGACTTGACATTTAGCTCAGAGCTCAATATACCTTTGCCAGCCAAGTTCAAAATTGAACTACAACCTATCTGAACCCTTTAGACGACACCTCAGTGACATATAGACAGGTCATTAGGGTGAGGAGCAAACTAGAATAACTAAGTCATAAAGCGGACACAGAAAAGTAGCAGCTCAATGGAGTCCTGCTTGAGCTACGAGGTCTGCATATTCCTCCGAGACAAATGACTTAACCTTCAGCGCTGGGTTACTTGGAGAATTGTACTTCACCCCAATGACAGTTGCCAAGCCTGCAACGCAACAAAAGTTTAAATCTGTAAATGTTCTTGCTGTATTAAATCTACAGCATACTGAAAAAAAATCAGTACTCTGCATGGAGGTTCATAAGAAACTAATTTGTTCCCCCATAATGACTGAGGCTGTAGGAGACTGATATGCTTGTCCATTAACAACACTGGCATCATAAAGTAATTGATGCATGCAGTACAAAATAGGACACATTAAACTCCAGCATATGTCAATCAAATATTAACACATCTTTCCGATATGTCGAGAATAAATAATATTTATAAATTCACGGAAAGCATTCAGTGAGCATTCTGAAAAAATACAAAAGTTACCAGTAACACAAGAAGACAGTCCCAAGGAAGAGAAGAGAAACATCAAACGACATAGATATATAAAATCTAATTAAAATCCACACCATTCTTACAAAGACTATAAAAGCATATATTACATCTTTTCCAGATATTCAATAATTGATGATCACATAGAACAGATGACCTGCACTAGAAAGACTAAATATTGTAATACTCACTGTCATTTATACGCCCATATAAGAATCTTTCCCCGAGCCAATACTGCAGAGGCCTTGACCTAATTCTGGTGCTTCGCCTTACGCCGGATTTCCATGTCATCCCAGCATCTGACAATGCCAAAAAAAAAAACACACTAATTATCACTGCCAGATCAGCAGTAGCTCGAAAGATCCCGTGAACAAAAAGTCATAGAAATAAACCATCATAATTTGAATTTCAATTGCATGATCCTGAATAATACCTGCAAGGCTTTGTCTTCTTGAAGCCAATTTTTTCCTGTTTTGTTTTTGTCTTGATGCTATTTTACTCCTTTCTTTGTTCTGAGGTGCACCAGAAGTTCCCTGAAGACCCTGTCTCTGTGAGTCCAAAAAATATGGCATAACAATCAGCATGGCAAACATATTATCCATGTGATACTTGCCGTAACTTACACAACAGAAGAGAATGTCACAACATGTGCTGCTCACCAAAATGGCATTATGATTTCATGTTCAAGCAAGCTCAGATAGAGGCATGTCGCTACATTATTGGATTCATAGGTGTAGAAATTTGCAAATGCCCATATATAGAGAATCAATATTTATCTCAAAGAATGTGGTCATAATTTGGTACTGAAACTATACCCGTCTAGGCAGTAACAAGTTCAACTTTGAGAATGCAATATCCAATATTAAGGAAATGGCATGAGCCACAAGACATTGTACAAACTTAAACATATGTCGACTAATTATAATAAATGGTGGATGATGATTAAGTGAATCATTTATGCGTGCTACTTGGAGGAATCATAGTTGGCCAGTTGTAACTCATTTCGGTAGGCTATTGCTGGAATTAACTAGAAGTTATTAAGCCGTTTCGATGAGAGGAAGTTATTTTTGGAGGAACTACTCATGACTTCAATCCATGGGAAGTACTTGTTGGAAATAGCTTTCCCTTTCAATATAAAAGCAGAAAGAAGACCTCATTGGGACCCTCTCAACTTCTACAACTACAATGGTTTCCACACCCAGTTTCTACGCTAATGGGCTCTCTTAGCCTCTTATTCCAGGTTTAGGTATCTTCTCTACAAAGGTCCGACCTGCTCTGGAGGGTATCTTGGTTTATCTAAATCCTATGTATTAGATCTGTCAAGCATATTTGAATTTAGATTGAATGAAGGTCAATGTTGTTTCCCTTCTTTAAAACTTCATATCTTTGGTGCTTCTTTTCATTTTTTCTCATCAACCTCTCCATCAACCATGGAAGACCACAAGAAAATAAAATGTGCAAACAACGTTATTCTCCCAATTATTACTTCGCAGAGAGGTACAGCTGCAACCAAGATTGAAAATAAAAAACAATTTCCAAATAATCATACACACAAACTTCATTGAAAAGTACTGAATCATCACACAAATGATTGGGACAAATAGATAGAAGGGCAATATAAGGAACTACACCTGTAGCACAAAATATAGTAAAATTTAAGCATAGAACTGGCCAACCTCATTATTTTCTTCTGGCAAGCCATGTGCCTTTTCTGATTGCACATCCATTGGAAGGACTGTCGTCGGAAGATTGGAGTTATCTGTCCATAAAGGGTAGTAATATATTAAACTCGCAACAAAGATCAAGACCTTCATCATAATTGACTATGCATGGACTGGGTGCATGTGGTGGCCTGAGTTAAAAAAATTAACAGGTGCATATTCTTGGCAGTAGTCAAAATATTTAAAATAACACCAACTTCAACAAGGAGACTGGCCTTATATGCATTTCTTCCAAATCAACTCTACAAGCTAAATTAGGTTTGCTGCTCCACTCTTGCTATCATAAAACCAACAGAACTCACAATTAAACAGCAACTGCATATTCTAAGATGCAGAGACAAGTCATACCTCCTGCAGCTGGTGGAAAATTGAATTACCACAAGTCCTATTAGATGCTAAAAAACTAAAGGATATCACACATTCTCTTGAGAAATGCAATTTCGCATGCATGAAAGTTTAAGCAGCAACAAGCAACATGGTATAGATGTAATCCCTTAGTACAGTGCAATAAATGCAAGGAGAGAATCTCGGTCAAGTCTGCGGCACCAAAATTATACCTTTAGAAGCCCCCACATCAACTACCACTTCTTGTGCTGGAATGGCCGCCTACAAGTTAGATCAGATATTTAGCATTGAGAATTCTGTTCGGCAACTTCACAGATGAGTGCACCAAAAAGAACACTTGCCTCATCTTGCAAAACATCGTCAGGACCATGTAAGTTAGCATCAATATCAATTCCATAACTACTATGATTTTGAGGCATGTCACTACCATATGGGCGAGCCAAGCCTTCTGTTCCAATGGGAACCCTACAACCAGAAGTTGGATCTTCAACTCCAGTATCTGGCTGATCAGAGATTAAAACATCCAGCTGCATATCATCGCCCTAAAATATATGACACAATATCAAAACCGTAAGTATCCAGTCATTCAACATTCAACGAAGCATCAGAAGTACTTGCCTCCTCTTCCATATGGCCATCAAGTCCAGCAGATGCATCTTTGCCCTTATCAAATTTATTGTTGCTTTGCTCCATGGTATTTTCAAGCAAGCATGGGGAATATTCTCTTAGCTCTTCTTCTGTTGTAATCTTACTGTCAATAGTTCTATCTGCTCGACAAACCGGTGTGTTCAATTTATCCACCAAACTCAATCTTTTGCCATTTACCATCACTGGACTGGAAGCATCACCAGCAATTGAATCATTCCTATCGTGATGGCCAATGTCAGCAGGAGGTGAAAGATAGTTCTCATCTTCGCCTTTACTTCTAGAAGAATATCTGGAAATCGGTGCATCATCAATAGGAGGCACTGAGTATGGATCTTCCAATGGATCGTTCAGCGATATGCACCTCTGCAAGGTTGAAATTGCAGCAAGTGGACTTCTTGCTATGGTTGATGAATTTTGTGGAAATTGGCAGCCCTCTAACTCCTTTCTCATCACTCTACCTTTGAGTGTTCTAACGGCATTCTTCTGAACAGTCTGCAACTCAGGGAGATGCACTTTGCCTACATTAATTGACTTGATATGCAAGCTCTCCCGCAACAGAGTTACCCCTTCAGCTTCATCCAAATCTTTAAATGAAATCAACAATTTATCTAAAAGATCATTGACCTTTTTCACCCTGTCAGTCACAGAACCTGGTAAAAGAAATAACCATTCACTTAGGAAAACCAGCACTGGTAGTAACAAATGGATAGTAGCAACATATCTAATACACCTTGTCTTTCTACAGCATCAAGGAGTTCACTATTTGTTTTCCTGGATTGTGAAGTCTCAGGTTGGTCAACTGTTCTAGGACGCAAAATATTACTTGAAGCAGCAATAATCGAAGTGTTGGATGGGCTAAAAGTTTTTTTATCAGAAATTTCTTCTTGCGATTCCATGAAGACCTCGGCAGTATCAACTTTAGCAGGAAAATGATGTTTATAGCTTGCTGTCTTCCTGATACAAAAACAAAAATCATAAATTGAATTAAAGATCTCATTTAAAAGAACACTCCAGCTTAACAAAATTGGATGATCATGACAAGCATGTCAGATTTAGTCCTTGTTAGAGAATTTAAACCCACCTGCTGTCCTTAATCAGGTAAAAGTTTAAGAAAAAACTGCTGTAATATGTCATACCATTTTGGACAATTTTTTCAGGTTTGGAACTTAAGCTGCATGATATAGATTCCCACCCCAAAATTCGAGATCACTAACTATATATGGATTTGTTAAGATTGACCAATCAACCTTGTATATTAGTGTCCCGATTGGTGCGCAACTATGTATACATATTACAACCATTTTTACTTGATCCAACTTCAAGATGCAATTCCCTTGGTAGAATCAACTTTGATGTTATGTGCCAATTTAAAGTTGTTAATAGGGTTCGCTGTGCTTTGATAGGTCAATCTGGATCACCACGTCCCAATATTATTAAGTCGTGTATGCTTTATTATTTTGACAATATTGGTCTCTATTGAGAATACAACTGAAACTCAAAAATGTAACTTTCTTATATAGAGAAGAAGAAAAAGTAACAAATTATATTAAGTTTACGGTTACTTTAACATCTCACCATGTAATATTGTAAAAATAAGCTAGTAACCAGCAATATACCATGTGATATGCTAGATCTCAGTGGACAAACACAAGCACCCTCTTAATGCTTTAAAAGTTGTTCCTGGCTTGCAAACTTAATTTCAGAGGGGGAAAATCTCCTTTTCTTCCTTCCTTTTTACTAAAATGAAAGGTCAGAGGGTGTGGAGAAGGATGTTTTCATTCTCCTTTATCAAGATGATTTGTCTGCATGCAAGTAGAGGAGAAAGAAAGTACAGAAAACAAATATACTCCAATGACAATGATCAGTGCGGATGATGGAAATTCATGCATGAAGAAACCAGTTACCAAGCAAGCTCATGAAGAAACCAGTTGCCAAGCAAGATCATACATACCCCAAAATTCCAGGACGGCGTTTCCGAGCTGTTGGGGACTGGTGATGCTCGAGCGGATCAGTAGACACCTCTCCCCTTAGTTTCTTCAACTCTTTATCAGCATCTACACTCCGAACATAAGAGAGGACAATAAAATTTCCAAGGTTACTGCAATGTACAAAAAAATTATCAGGTATACAAGAAATGTAACTTCCAAAGTGGCAAAGGATTACTTTCAAGCTGCTCAAAGGCCAAGAAATACTCCTCTGGGTCTTCGATGTGATCTATACCAGAATCAGAGTCCATTTTTGGTACAGAATGACTGTCAAAAGACAGAATCGCAAAGCATAGTGAGTAATTGATTAAAAAAAAAATCAGTTATATACAAAATGGTGATTCTGCGACAATCAATACACAAAAAAGGAATGTTGATCTTGATATCACAGTCATGCCACGGGACAGGTGGATGGCAGTTTCCTATCCATCCAACTGAAAATATCATTCAACCCATTCAGCCCATGGGACCAATATTAGCTCTCTTCCAAGGATCCAGAGTCTTAAAATGAGCATTTCCGAAAACATGCAGATCCGAAGCGGGACGGGTATCATATGCATAGAATCTAGGCCAACCTAAAACCAGTGTCTAGTATGACAAATTGCTAAAAGCTGGTTTACCTTGAGTTGAGCTTTAAAGAAAACTGAGCCCGTTTGCGACCCAATGCTGGTCTTCGTCCTTGGGGACGGTCCTTGCCGTCTGCAGCAATGGCTTTGTCTCCATCCTCAGGATGTGGACTTGGAAAGTTGGAACAACTCTTCTTGATTTGTTGTGCCTGTTCCAGAAACTCCTTTGAGCCCTTCAATGCCTGGTCTTGTATGAAAGACTAAAATTTCATTAGTTCTTCCAATAAAAACAAACAGAAGCACATATACTTGGTTCAAAAGATTTTTTGAAGAAAAAAAAGTGTCTTGGAAGATGCAATTACTTTGTTAATTTTACATCATTAGCCGCAGGTCATGAGAGCTTGATTTCAGCCGAAAGTTAGAAACCCATAACTAATAGTATCAAGAAGACTTGATGCTTTGAGCCGCCGGAATGCAACAGTCAGGACAACCAACCTCAACTAATCCTGCTATGTACTTCGAAATTCGACAAAGTTGGACTGCATCGCACCGTGATGCAACTATATAAATAAATCCCTATTTCTATCCAGGTAGAGAATACCCCAGCCGAGAAAGAATGTAGTTCCAGCGCGTAAGAATATGAATGGGAGAAAAATAATCCGATCGAAAAAATAGGGATTACTTGATATAGTTCCAACTCATAAGAAAGAATGCAGTCCCAACGCATAAGAATACCCTAGCCGAGAAAGAATTCAATTCCAATGTATAAGAATATGACTGGGAGAAAAAGAATCTGACCGAACTCTAGAACTCATCTCTAGTCCAAGGTTTTTAGCACTGGAAAAAAAAAAACAGTTAAAAGCTTGATAAGACAACCCAGAAACCCTATGTTTTGTAAATCAAATCAAGATCCTGGTCATCTAAAAGACTAGCTTCCGGAAGGCAAAAGAGTCTGTGACATCTGAATTTAGAGTAGGAGACAGTTACCATGGATTTGAAGAGATTTCGGATCGCCTCCTCTTCCTGCGCCTCCGAGGCATAGAGATGAGCTCCAAGGTTTCGAGGGAGGAGAGAGAGGACGGAGCAGTCCGCGAAGGGATCTTCGAGGTCGGGGCGCTCGTTCTCAGCGGCCATACATGGCGATTTCGAGCACCGGAACCCTAGATCGGCGAGGAGATGGGCAATGTGCACTCTTCTTTCAAAATGAGGAGCGGGAGCAGCGACCGAGCGGGGCGGAGCGAAGTGACCGTAATGCCCTTCCGGTCCGGCCTGCTCGACCTCTGCGGCGATGCCCGGGGGGGGATACGCGCCGGATCGCGTTACTTTTACCCCCTTTTCTAAATTATTTATTGTGATTGTTTTTTTTTTAAGGATACATGCTAAATATCAAAGTTTACATTAATATCAGCCCAAATTACTATTTACAAATATACTTGATAGGGCCGAGGGTAATTCCAAACCCTAGAGCTCAATCTCTACTGAGCTTAGATAGCGGAAGCGACTGCTTCTCCTCAGAGGTATTGTCTACGCACGGTTTTGCCCCGCAAAAGATGCCTCTGAAGAGAAAAGAGTAGTCTCCCGCCATTTAAGAAACAGACATCTCCGCTATCTAGTCGATGTGGGACTAAGTTCGGACCTTTTATTCCACAACATAGCCCCCCCAGCGGAGGGGTCTATGCTGGGGTCAAGGGCTCTCAACGGAAGCACCATTGATGAGGCCGAGGGTATCCCCAAAGCTCCAGAGCTCCATTCCTATCGGGCTCAGACAGCAGAAAGCAACTGCTTCTCCTTAGAGGTATTGTCTGCTTTCAAGGAGGTTTCATAATCTCTTCCCAACTCATGGTTTTGCCCCGCAAAAGACGCCTCTGAAGAAAAGAGGGTAGCCCCCCTCCATTTAAGGAACAGACCTCTCCGTCTAGTTAATGTGGGACTAAGTTCGAACCCTTTATTTCCACAATAATATCCTTGTAAAATATTTATTTTACTATTCTATTTTTTTATTCTTGTTTTTGCATATATACCTACGCCATCTAATGTCGTTAAAAAATTAACCATTTCAAATTAAAATGACTAAAATATCTTTAATGAGTAGAAGTACCAAAAAAAAAAAAAAAAAGTATAAGACGATCGTGATGGAACACAAAAAAATAATTTTAAAATTCTATTTTATTTTTAATTAAAATAAATATAGTTTTTATTAATAGTGTTGGACAAATCATTATATTAGGAATATTTGTTAAAAAAATATTTTATGAGAGTACAAAATAAATATAAATTTTTAAAAAGATGTTTATGAAAAAAAATCTATTATTATTCCTTCAAGTTTCGGCAATAGCCTCGGAAACTCCAATTAGACCCCGGTAAGTCGGTTTGGGTCCGCCAAATTAGGCACCGGATCCTAATGCCATATCTTATCGACTTCTAGTTGATCAACACATATAAAAGGAGGCATAGGAAGGAGTGGATCTACGGTGCGCTGTGGGTCACCTGAGGATGTGGTCTCAACTATGTACAGTTGTGAGTTTTACATGCAGTAATTTTTTTTTTCTTATTCTTTTCTCCTCTCAACTGCGTGAGTGGGAAGGAGTTAGGGAGTTGGGATCCCAATTGTTTATAAATTGGATCATCCTGGTTTGCTGTGTGTTGAACATGGGAAATTATCATAATCTTTGCTCAATCAAAAAACCCCATGATCTCTGCCTTTTAATATAAATCAACGAATCCTACCATGCCATGCATGTAAATCTATATATGATATAAGAGTGCTGCTATTTATTTCCTTGCTCGCACCATGGTCCTTATGGCAGTCGGCGATTGGTGCAGCACATGGTGATCGCATGGATCATGGGCGAGCCTCATGTATCAACCCACCGATCATTGTGTATTGGCGATGTAAATAGGGAAATAAGTTAAGCATCGAAGCATTTTTCATAATGTAATCCACTTATGTTAATTTGTTCTTCTAGAGTATGCTTTGTAGCAAGATCATTTCATTAAGGAATATTTCACATGAACAATTGCTTATCTTCTAATATGCAATAATATTTTTTTCTTGCAAAAAATACAGTAATAATTTTTGTACAGAATTGATTTTTTTCATTTTTGCCTAAAATATTTCTTACTTGACATCGCATGATTTGTGCATGTCTTATATGGTGCATATATACTTAGATTAACTAGTCGCATGTCTCAATTTTATATAAGTTTAACAGGTCCACATCTAAGTGCATAAAATTTTAGATATCCAGAACATGTAAATGATTTGTGGTGGTACATATACACGAGCAAAATGATATACTATATAATTATGATTTACTATATTTTCTTGAGAGAAGAATGATGCACGTATTTAAACTAACCAGTGCATACATTTACAAAGAATGTGTTCGGTATGTACATCTCAAATGAACTGCTTGCTCCCATGCTTACGCCTTTTTCTCATAATAAGAGGTTTTTGGTTTAATTCTTTGATAGTGCATCTGAGCAGCATCTCTAAGAATCCAAATCTAGTCAATTATAGCATGAGTGGGTCTTCTTTATCTCAAAAATATATATTTGCATCTCGAGGATACAAACTGTTGGGGGGAATAAAGTTTCCCCCCAAATGACATAAATGCCCCTAAGAAGCCGTACAACCTCCGACCCCGGACAGCCGAAGTCAGCGTCCGACCTCGGAACGCTCGGCCACAAGACGACCGACCCCGAAACCTCTGACCTAAGAGAAACCCCGATGTCCGAGGACCGTACTCTAACACCCCTCCGGCATTTATTGCGCATGGCCGCTGTAATCTTCCGGCACACTCAACAATAAATGCGGATCTCCGGCTTACTCCACCATTAATGCGGATCTCCGGCTTACTCCATAATAAATGCGGATCTCCGACTTACTCCACAATAAATGCGCATGGCTCCTGACATCTACGGATCCCCAGCTCTCCACGGCAAATCGACCCAGCAGGGTCTAGTCGACTATGATAAGTCTCTGATCTCGGCCATACCGCCGACATCAGTGCAATGATTCGCCTGACCGAGCGCCGACCTGAACAACATGCCAAGCCGCACTACGGCCTCGCCCTGTTACATCACAGGTAAACCGACCCCCGCATATAAAAGGGAGCCTTGGCCTCTCAAGAGGGGATTGGAACATTCATACACCCAAAAATCACTGTTTATCTCCTTCTCCCCACTATTTGCCCCCTCCCTGACTTGAGCGTCGGAGGGCCGGCGCCGGAGAACCCGGCCACCGGTTCGTGTGCAGGCACCCGGACGGAGGACGCCGCCAGCCAACGGATCGCCGCCCCGCTGCGAGGACCTGCTGTTCCTTCTCTCCGACCGCCCCGGACGGAGGACGCCGCCCGCCGACAGACCGCCGCCCCGCCGTGAGGACTAACAGTCGCTCCCTCTCCTCGACCGAAGATTGCCCCCGGGTCCAATTTCCAGCAACAGTTGGCGCTAGAGGAAGGGCCCGAGTAGCAGTCATGAAGTTGAGAAGTAAGGGAGCCTCTAACGTCTCCCGGCGTCCCCCGCAAAGTCCTGGACACTCCGTCCAGAATTCTCCAACTCCGGCTGACCCAGCTCCTCAGGTCCAGCCGGAACAGTTCAATGCCCTGGCACAGCAAGTCCAGGCCCTGGCCGCCGCCGTTCAGGGCCTGCGGCGCGTGGAGGCTTTACCGGCACTTCCCCCGCAGGCCCAGGCCCCGCCGGAGTGTCTCCCCAACGGCCCGGTTCTCCCCAGCCAAAATTTGCATGGCTCCTCCAGAGCCAACAATGGAGAACGAGCTTCTCCCCGGAGAGAGTTACCGGGAGAAGGTTTCGACCGGAGACCCCAACTTTCTGAGGCGGAGTCAGCCCCGGATCACCGTGAGCTGGCGCAAACCACAGCGACAATCCCACGGGTGGGGGAGCTCGACCGAAAAGTCGAGCATCTGGAGCGCCAGATTGCGGCACTCCACAGCAAGAAGGCAAGACAGGAAGGGGACTTTGAGTTCACTACCAAGTCCCCCTTCTCCCGCCAGATCGAGGACGAGCCAGTTCCCGCGAGGTTCAAAATGCCTCAGGTGGAGCCCTACAGCGGAATCACCGACCCCCTCGACCACTTGGAGAGTTATCGGGCCCTCATGGCCCTACAAGGGTCCTCGGAGGCCATACTCTGCAAGGCCTTCCCAGCAACCCTCCGAGGGACCGCTCGGCTTTGGTTCTCTGGTCTGAAGCCGAACACGGTGTCCTCTTTTGAGCAGCTCGGCAGGCAGTGCGCCACCAACTTTGCTGCCAGCCGGCGCCAGCGACGGACATCAGACTCCCTCCTGGACATCAAGCAAAAGGAGGGGGAGTCCCTCAAAGAGTACCTGGACCGCTTTACCGCCGCCACATGGGAGGTTCGCGAGCTAGACCAGTCGATAGCCATGTCGGCTCTGAAGACTGGGGTCCGCTCCTACCGATTCCTCTTCTCCATCGAGAAGAGCTTCCCGGCCGACTTCACCGAAATGCTGGCCCGAGCCCGGAAGTACGCCAAGGCCGAGGAGGCAGTCGCCTCCAGGCGGGGGGCAATCGAGCCCACCTCGAAGAAGCGGAAGAAGCGCCGCGAGGAGCGCGGTCGACAAAGGAGCCGGTCTCCCCGCCGAGAGAAGAATCTCCCCAGACTGAGGAGCCCGCCCCATCAGCAGGGGCGACCTCAGCAGAGGACACCTCCTCGTCCGAGGTCTCCACCACGGCCCCGGACGTACCAGGCGAGGTACGAGAACTATACACCCGTCAATGCTCCTCGGGCCGAGATCCTGATGGAAATTGAGGGTCGGGACTTCTTCCGACCCCCGCCTCCTATGCGAGACACGGGATTTCCCCGAAATTCCAGGAAGTACTGCCGCTTCCACCGAGATCGCGGGCACGACACGGAGGACTGCTTCCAACTCCGGGACGAGATAGAAACGCTCATCAGACGGGGAGTACTCAACCGGTTCGTGAGGAACCGACATGAGGAAAGGAGGCCGGCGGAGAATGTCGCACCAACCGAAAATCCTGGCGGCAACAGGCCTATCGCCGGCACCATCAACATGATTGGGCGGACCTTGGCAGGAACAGCCGCCCAGGGAGCACCCCCGAAGCGCCCACGCACTGATGAAGTCATCTCGTTCTCGGACGAGGACTTAGAAGGGGTCGAGACCCCTCACGATGACGCTGTGGTCATCTCAATGATTGTAAATAGGTTTGATGTAAAGCGTGTCCTAGTTGACAATGGAAGCTCAGCCAACATTTTGTACTACCATGCCTACCAAAAAATGGGGTTGACAGAAGGACACCTCCGGAGAATCAATGCCCCGCTGGTCGGGTTTACCGGAGATGCGGTCCCGGTTGAAGGTGAGGCTAGCTTCCTTGTCACAGTTGGCCTCGCCCCCCGGGAGAGCACTATGAGGATGGACTTCCTGGTGGTCCGTCTGCCCTCGGTCTACAACGCCATCCTTGGGCGCCCAGGGTTAAACGCCCTTCGAGCCGTGGTTTCAACTCGCCATTTGCTCATGCGGTTCCCCACCGGCCAAGGAGTGGGCGAGGTCCGCGGAGACCAACTGGTCGCCAAGCAATGCTACATGGCGGCCCACACAGTAAAGCAACCAGCCGAGGCACCAGACCGCCCGATGGGCCCTTCACTGCCCATAGAAACCCTCGATGCGAGGGACACCCTCTGGAAGAAGCAAGTAGAGCCCGGTGAGCTCCTTATTCAAATCCCACTACAAGAAAATTTTTCCGAGCTAACCGTGCAGGTTGGCTCCGGCCTCGGCGCCCATGAAAGGAATCGCCTCGTCAGCTTCCTGCGGGACAACGCTGACGTCTTCGCCTGGTCGCCCGCGGACGTGCCCGGAATTGACCCCGAGGTCATGGTCCACCGACTCCAGGTGAGGCCAACCAGCAGGCCTGTAAAGCAGAAGAAAAGAGGCTCCGCCCCTGAGCGACAACGAGCTGCGGCCGAGGAGGTGGACAAACTCCTCGGAGCCGGCTTCATCCGGGAGGTCTCCTACCCGGATTGGCTCGCCAACGTAGTCCTCGTAAAGAAGGCCAATGGAAAATGGCGTATGTGCGTGGACTACACCGACCTGAACAAGGCCTGCCCAAAAGACAGCTTCCCTCTCCCGAGCATCGACCAGCTCGTCGACTCCACTTCAGGACACCAACTGCTAACTTTTATGGACGCCTTTTCAGGATACAACCAAATCCGAATGGCGCCAGAAGACGAGGAGAAGACGGCCTTCATCACCGACAAGGGCACCTACTGCTACAAGGTGATGCCCTTTGGCCTGAAAAACGCTGGGGCCACCTATCAGAGACTGGTCAGCCAAATCTTTAAAGACCAGATCGGCCGGAACATGGAAGTCTATGTGGACGACATGCTGGTAAAGAGCCAAGCGGCGGAACACCACATAGCCGATCTCAACGAGACATTCGCCAAGCTCAGAAAATACCAAATGAAACTCAATCCGGCGAAGTGCGCGTTCGGAGTCACCTCGGGCAAGTTCCTGGGTTTCATAGTGACCCAACGCGGAATTGAAGCCAACCCGGAGAAAATTCGGGCACTGCAAGAGATGTCGCCTCCAAAGACAGTTAAGGAGGTGCAGCGGCTCGCGGGGCGGGTAGCCGCCCTGGGAAGGTTTGTTTCTCGATCAGCCGAGCGTTGCCTCCCCTTCTTCAAGAGCCTCAAACGGCCGAAAGACTTCCGGTGGACAGAAGAATGCCAGCAAGCCTTTGAAGAGCTTCGGAGCCTTCTGGCCTCTCCCCCGCTGCTCACCAAGCCCCAGAAGGGCGAAATTCTTTACTTATATCTGGCCGTCTCCCCAGCTGCAGTAAGCTCGGTCCTCGTCCGGGAAGAAGACAAGCTCCAAAAGTCAGTCTATTACACCAGCCGGGTTCTCAGGGATGCTGAGACCCGATATTCTAAACTTGAGAAGACCATCTTCGCTCTCATCATCTCGGCTCGAAGACTCAGGCCTTACTTCCAAGCCCACACGATAGCTATATTAACCGACCAGCCTATGAAACAGATATTGCAGAGGTCGGATCGTGCGGGGAGGATCGCCAAATGGGCGGTCGAGCTCAGAGAATTCGACCTAGAATATCGGCCCAGGCCGGCTATCAAAGCTCAGATACTCGCCGACTTCATCGTGGAGTGCACCCTTCCGGACGACCCCGAGCCGCCATCTGAGTCCGTGGAGGAGACCCCGAAGCAGCCATAGGTCCTGCACTCGGATGGGTCTTCGACCCCGGGGGGCAGCGGGGCCGGACTTATCCTCACCAGTCCAGATGGAGTGGTGGCCGAGCAAGCTCTGCGCCTCGAGTTCCCGGCCTCGAACAATGAGGCCGAGTATGAGGCTCTCATCGCCGGGCTCAAGCTGGCGAAAGAACTAAAAGTGGGAGACCTGACGGCCTTCAGCGACTCCCAGCTGGTGGTGAACCAGGTCCAAGGAGATTTTGAAGCTAAAGAGCCATCCATGCAAAAGTATCTCCAAAAGGTGCGGGAACTCACATCTGCCCTGAATTCTTTCAATATTCAGTATATTCCCAGAGCGGAAAACCTCAGGGCAGACCAGCTATCCAAACTGGCCACCTCCCGCATGAGCGAGCTTCCCAAGGGAGCAGCGCTCGAGTATCTTCGGGTCCCCAGCACGGAGGAACCCGAGCCCACTATGTGCATCGACTCCGAGCCAAGCTGGATCGACGGGCTCGTCTGCTATCTTCAGGACGGAACTCTACCTCATGACGAGACGGAGGCTCGCCGAATCAAGCGCCAGGCTCCCCGGTATGTCTTGTACGAGAATAAACTCTATCGACAATCATTTACTTCTCCCCTTCTCAGATGCCTCCGCCCCTCCGAGGCGGACTACGCCCTCCGAGAGGTCCATGAAGGGATCTGCGGAAATCACCTGGGGGGTCGAGCCTTGGCCCATAAGATCCTGCGGCAGGGATACTACTGGCCCACACTCCAGAAGGACGCAACAGATTTCGTCCGCAAGTGCGATCGGTGCCAACGAAACGCCAATATCCAGCGCCGACCTTCAGCTCTGCTGACCTCTATCATCGCCCCCTGGCCGTTTGCCCAATGGGGGATCGACATTCTGGGGCCCTTTCTCCTGGCCACCGGACAGAGAAAGTTCCTGGTCGTCTCCATCGACTACTTCACCAAATGGGTCGAGGCCGAACCTGTTGCCCGGATCACCGAGCAAAAGATGCGGGACTTCGTGTGGAAGTCTATAATCTGCCGATTCGGACTACCCCGTATCCTTATATCTGACAATGGTCGACAATTTGACAATGTTCATTTCAGGGAGTTTTGCTCTGAGCTCGGCATTGATCATCGCTTCACCTCGGTTGCCCATCCCCAGACAAACGGAAAAACTGAGGTAACTAACCGAACTATTTTGCAGGGACTCAAAGCTAGGCTTGATCGGTCCAAAGGACAGTGGGTCGAGGACTTGTACAATGTCCTTTGGGCGTACCGGACCACGTTCCGACTGCCCACGGGAGAGACCCCCTTCAACCTAGCATACGGCACTGAGGCCGTCATCCCATTGGAAATCGGCTTGCCTTCTCCGAGGGTGGAGCATTACGACCCCGATACCAATTCCTCCCAGCTCAGGAGCAATTTGGACCTCGTCGAAGAGACAAGAGAGGTCGCCCGGGTGCGCATGGCGAGATATCAACAGCGAACGGCCCAATACTACAACTCCAGAGTTAAGCCCAAGCTCTTCAAAGTAGGGGACCTCGTCCTCAGGAGAGCCGAGGCTTCTCAACCAACCGAGCAAGGAAAGCTCGCCCCAAACTGGGAAGGACCGTATCAAATCGCCCGGGTACAACGGCCAGGGGCGTACAAATTGAAGTCCCTGGAAGGGACTCTGATCCCACGAAGCTGGAACTCCGAGAATTTACGAATGTACTACCAGTGAAGCCCCAAGGGGTTCAAGATAATCAGGATAATGGACTCAGCTCCTTTTTCTGCAAATATTTCTCTCATTTTGATGACTGTAATCCTCTTCTAATATTGGGTCATCTGTGATCCTCAGATCCCCCGGCCAAAATCGGGATGCCTCGAGGCTCGACCGTAGAGTCCCAAACTCCCTCGACCTCGGGAAGAATCGCAGGACGGTGAAACGTCGACTGGTGCAAGATTCCTCGACTAAGGTCGAGATGCCCCGAGTGTCGACAGTGCGTGCCCAAACCCCTCGACACTTCGGAAAGACGGGGTAGTACCTTCGCAGTCCCCCGTGGCGCTCGACACCAACAACGGGGTAGTACCTTCGCGGCCCCCCGTAGCGCCTCCTCGACTAAGGTCGGGATGCCCCGAGGGTCGACCGTAGAGAACCAGACTCCCTCGACCTCGGGAAGGCGCCGTGAGGGGTGGAAAGGGTGGCTCCACCCGGGGCGCCACAAAGTGGACCCCCGGGAGCGGTCGACGATCCCCGATCCCCGAAGCGAGCGATCCCTCGACTAAGGTCGGGATGCCCCGAGGGTCGACCGTAGAGAACCAGACTCCCTCGACCTCGGAAAGCGTCGCCGGTCGGTAGAGCGTGCCCAGACCAGCCGACCTGACGAACGATCCCTCGACTAAGGTCGGGATGCCCCGAGGGTCGACCGTAGAGAACCAGACTCCCTCGACCTCGGGAAGGCGCCGTGAGGGGTGGAAAGGGTGGCTCCACCCGGGGCGCCACAAAGTGGACCCCCGGGAGCGGTCGACGATCCCCGATCCCCGAAGCGAGCGATCCCTCGACTAAGGTCGGGATGCCCCGAGGGTCGACCGTAGAGAACCAGACTCCCTCGACCTCGGGAAGGCGCCGTGAGGGGTGGAAAGGGTGGCTCCACCCGGGGCACCACAAAGTGGACCCCCGGGAGCGGTCGACGATCCCCGATCTCCGAAGCGAGCGATCCCTCGACTAAGGTCGGGATGCCCCGAGGGTCGACCGTAGAGAACCAGACTCCCTCGACCTCGGGAAGGCGCCGTGAGGGGTGGAAAGGGTGGCTCCACCCGGGGCGCCACAAAGTGGACCCCCGGGAGCGGTCGACGATCCCCGATCCCCGAAGCGAGCGATCCCTCGACTAAGGTCGGGATGCCCCGAGGGTCGACCGTAGAGAACCAGACTCCCTCGACCTCGGAAAGCGTCGCCGGTCGGTAGAGCGTGCCCAGACCAGCCGACCTGACGAACGATCCCTCGACTAAGGTCGGGATGCCCCGAGGGTCGACCGTAGAGAACCAGACTCCCTCGACCTCGGGAAGGCGCCGTGAGGGGTGGAAAGGGTGGCTCCACCCGGGGCGCCACAAAGTGGACCCCCGGGAGCGGTCGACGATCTCCGATCTCCGAAGCGAGCGATCCCTCGACTAAGGTCGGGATGCCCCGAGGGTCGACCGTAGAGAACCAGACTCCCTCGACCTCGGGAAGCGTCGCCGGTCGGTAGAGCGTGCCCAGACCAGCCGACCTGACGAACGATCCCTCGACTAAGGTCGGGATGCCCCGAGGGTCGACCGTAGAGAACCAGACTCCCTCGACCTCGGGAGGTATCACAGGTCAGCAAAGCGTCCACGAACCCGCCGACCTGACGTGAGATCCCTCGACCAAGGTTGAGGCGCTCCGAGGTCCGACCATAGGGTCTTAAGCCCCCTCGATCTCAAAAAGGGCTACAAATCAACAGAGCCTCCCCAGATCCTCTCAACTCCGGCAGGAGTCGCCGGGTCCATGAGAAGCCCGAGCCCCTTTTACAAGTCAAAAATGACTCCGGAGGTCGACGAGGAAGGGAAGCGACCTACTCCACCATGCGAAGCATGACCCCGAGAATGCAAGAGGTACACCCAACTAGACGCCCTCCTTGTCAAATTTTATCTACATATTGCCGAGCGAGATCTCGTCCAATGTTGGAGTCTTATTGATAAGTGCTAAATAATGCATAAATTAATATCTTATTCATAGCACTTATCATTATTTTAATTCATATATTTAGTGAATTTAACATAAGAAAATGTGTTCCCCTTCATCATGGCATTATTAAAAATAATTCGAGTTTGCTTGATTTTATTGGTCAATTCTAATATGTGCAGATCGAGTCGAACTAATTGGGATGATGTCTGAACTAATTTGTGCAGGTCGCTGAACCCATGTCCACGTCACCCTTTTAGTGCTTAGAAATTAAGCTTCTACGTCACTTTCACTCCCATGTTCAAAGAATGGAACCAAGCCATCCTTTTCTTCTAGCTTAAACTCACAGCATCCTTATCTCTTCTTCGGAATAAATCCCAGCTTCTCCCCTGTTTCAACCTCCATGTTCTTCCCAACGTCCTTGTTCCAACAACCGGTTCAAGCTTATCCTATAGAATCATCCCACGATTTGGCTTCATCCCATTCGAACCAACATCCAAACTTCCCCTTGCATCTGTGTCATCTTCCCATCGCTTCTTCATCACAGCGAACGTCCCAGCTCACCATATCTGTGATTCATCTTCATCTCGTGGCCAGTCAAATCCCAAGCTTCACAGGTTGTTTTCCCGTTCGAATCAAACAACTAAATGCATAGCATCCACCGAATCTCCCAATGTCCCTCGGAATCACATCCACGTTGATCTAACTTCATCCCGCATCTTTCTCCCAACCGTGATCTTCTCCCGTTCGGATCAGCACCCCATTTCTTCCGAACGCCCATGGATAAGCTCAGCCCCAGCTCATCTCCCCTCCTCTTCGCCCGTGGGATAAACTCAAATCCCAGCCGTATCCTTCTTCCGAACCAAGTCCAGAGCCCGTCCCAACTCCTCTGTTCACACTTCCAGCCGTTCGACCAACGCCTTCCCATTTTTTCTCCCAGCCGCATTTAGCCATCGGCAGAATCCTCAAACTCCCAAACATGGATCTCAGCCCTCCTTCTATCTCAGTTCATCCTTATCTTCCCATCACGTATCCTCCGGCATCTTCCTTCACCCGAGAACATCATCCCTTGTTCCACGACATTCAACCAATTCACCTTCATCCCCTGCTACCAGCTCATCACAAATCAAGCCAAGCCATATCCCAGCGTTCATCCTTAGAGTACATCCTCTCCCCACTCCAAGAATCAGCATCCCACGGTCAGCCATCGTTCGGATAAATCCAAACCTCCACGTCCTTCCCGAGCTTATCCTCCCAAAATCAAGTCCTCTGTTTCTCCTCATCATCTTCTCCAGACCACACCAGTGAATATCCGAATCACCCGCGAGCGAGTTCATCTTCCCAACGTCTCTCTCAAACTTCTCTTCATCGCACGAACCCAACGTCCTCCGAGATCCTCTCAACAGACCCTGCTTCGGAACAGGGGTTCAGATTTCACAGATGGATTCTTTCCTCCCAATCTCCTCCCATTCCGGATCAACTCCATCTTCATCCCACGTACATGATTCTCTTCTGCCGAATTCCTCCCACGCATCTCGGCATGCCAACGGGATAAGTTTCAATCTCAGCATCCCATGCGATCGTTCCTAGCAAATCTAAGCCTCCGCATGCACCCCAGATTCCACGGAAATCAGCTCCCAGTTCCGTTCCCAACAACCATCAACATCCTCTGTTTCCGGATCACCTTCTCCCAGCTATCTTATCTTCAGTTTCCGGATCCGCGCCCTCCTCCTAGCGGAACAGCCTTGCATCCAAGCTTGATCCGAGTTCCTCCCAGATTTCCTATCCTCTCGGAACAAATCTCATCCCAACGGCAGCAAAACCAAACTCCCAGCGTCCAAGGATCAAGGAACAGAGCCGGGATCTTCTCAACCGCATCTCGCTTCATTTCATCCTTATCCCCTGCGTGATAACAGAGGCTGTGAAGGCTATAAAAGGGAATCAATGCATGCAGGCTAGAGGCATTCCTCCTCTTCCCCACGAGGGGAGGGGGCTGATCCCATTCCTTCTTCCCCCACCGGGGGGGGGGAGGCTATTCCTAGCTCTCGGAGGCAAGTCCCACGGGAGAAGAAGAAATAAAAAATAGAGGGAGAGAGAAACATTTTGGGCATTTCGGGAATGAATTTCCATAGAAGTTCAAGAGGGAGAGTAAGCCGGCGAAAGGAAGAGATGGAAGCCCGCTGCTGTGCTGCTGCTGCCGTCTCCAACTCTATGCAGGCTGATCTCCTCTCTAGGGCTGGATGCAGCCCTAACACAGGGACATGGTTTTTATATTTTATTTTATGTTCTTGGAGTTGTATGAACTTATTGTTTTTAATGGAATCTTCTTTTGAATCATATTTAATTTCTGTGATTTTAAGTATGATGTTCGTACAACTGTTCTTCATGATCACTAGGTAAATATAAGATAGTTCATGCTTAGGAAAGATGCGATGTGCTACCACCTTAGATTAGGGTAGACATTTCATGCCAACCGAAGATGGATTATGCCCAAATTACTTTTGTGAATTTTTATTTAAATGCTTATTAGGCTTGTAGCCAATTTGCATGTTTATCCAAGAATAAATTAAAATATAAATAACCCTTTGAGGATGATAGTGTTATTTTGATGATTAACAAGTAATTATCTAGAGCATGCTATAAGTTAAATTGATACTTCATTTATAAGTTCATTACTCTCAGTACATTTGTTTAATTGAAAATATATATATGGTCTTGTTCATTTGGATGAATCTAACCTTGAGAATGCAGCAAAGTGTGGATTGAGTCGACCCATAGGTTGATTGGGTCGACCCCGGCACATCTAGGAATCATCTGGCACACTCCTGCAAAAACAGCACAAATGAACAGTGAGTTGGGTCGACCCAAGGTAAGCATGAGTCGACCCAACCTCCAAAGAACCTCAAAATGCAAAGGAAGAATGCTCTCTGGATTCACTGAGAGGGTCGACCCACACAGTGGTTGAGTCGACCCAAGCTTGAGTCGACCCAAACTCTGAGAGGGTCGACCCAAAGGGCAAGACAGAAAGACAGACAGAAAACGGTTCTCTGGAATTACTGAGAGGGTCGACCCAAGAAGAATTTGAGTCGACCCAAGTGAACTTTGAGTCGACCCAAAGAATGGTTGGGTCGACCCATGGGAAGAAAGGCTGAAATTGAGGTTTCTGTGGTTACTGAGAGGGTCGACCCAAGAAATGGTTGAGTCGACCCAAGGCAAAGTTGGGTCGACCCCAAGGACAGGTTGAGCCGACCCAAACACGGGCTGAACAGTAACGGCTAGTTCTGCAGATGTACTTTCTGTCCTTCCCAAGGTATGTAACGGCTAGTTTTTCAAATCTGACGAATGGGGCTTGTCCAAGGAAGGTTGAAAACTATTTAAAGGGGCACTATTCATCAGAGGAAACAACTTTTGAGTGGGATATCAAAGAAAACACAAGAAAACAAAAGAGCCCTAATCTCCTTCATCAAGAGCTTCATTCAAGAATCAAAGAAAGGGATTGAGCACATTCAAAGAGGCATCAAGAGCTCCTTTCCCCCTTGAAGAGTGAAGCTTCCTTGACAAAGAAGAGCAAAGCGACTTCAAAGCGATAATTTCTTTCTAACTCTTCTTTGTAGTTCATATTGCTTTATATGCTCATTTAGGAGTTTAAATCTTTTCTTTTCATTTGTTTTAAATACTTTGTAAAGGTTCGTTGGTAAGCCCGCAAAACCAACAAAGGTTTTTGGTAAACCCGGAAAACCAAAGTTGTATAGGTTCGTTGGTGAGCCCGCAAAACCAACAAGGTTTTTGGTGAACCCGGAAAACCAAAGTTGTATAGGTTCGTTGGTGAGCCCGTAAAACCAACAAGGTTTTTGGATTGTGAGCCCGGAAAACAATCCAACTGTAATCCGTGAGATTATAGTGAATTCCCAAGGGTACGCTTGGGGAGTGGACGTAGGTGCTAAGGAGAGCACCGAACCACTATATATTGGTGTGTTTGCATTGTGTTTGTGATTTCATTTTCCCTTGCTTTATCTTCTATTCTTGTATTAACTTAACTCACTCAAATAACCTAAGAAAGCATCCACCGCACTTAATTACGAAAGTTTTTAAAAGCACTAAAATTTAGAAGAAACCAATTCACCCCCCCCTCTTGGATTGTCACCTTGGGCAACAAGTGGTATCAGAGCAAGGTGCTCTAATAGTACTCATTGATCTCATAATCAAGAGTTAAAGATCATGACAACCCAAGTGGGATATTCTATGAGTGAGGGACAATTAATTGATAGACCTCCACTATTTAATGGCATAAATTACACATATTGGAAAGCACGCATGCGTATTTTCATTCAAGCACATAACTATGATTTATGGAGTATTATAGTCAATGGGCCACACACAAGCACTAATCATGATAAAGAAATGGCTCAACAAAATTCAAAAGCAATGAAGCTGCTATATTGTGCATTAGATGAGAATGAGTTTAATTGCATATCTTCTTGCATAACTGCTAAAGACATATGGAATATGCTTGAAGTTAAGTATGAATGCACTAACAAATCTGAAACATCATGTGTAGAAGAAGAGCAGCATCATATTGTAAATTCATGCTTAATGGCACATGAAGATGAGATATATGAGGTACATGCTAAAACTAAAAACGATTTTACATTTGATGAACTTCATGATGTCTTTTCTGATTTGTATTTAGAACATAAGAAACTTATTTGTAGGAACAAGAACTTGAAGAATGAAAATCAAATCCTAATAGATGAAAAACTAAAACTGACTAATGAAATTGAAATCTTAATTAAAGAAAATAAAGAACTAAATCAGAGAAATCAACTTCTCACTGAAAGCCATGATAAACTTAAGAAAAACAATGAATTGCTTTCAGAAGATAATGAAAAATTAACTAAAGAAGTTGATAATTTGAAACCTACTGTTGAAATATTCACTCTCAGCTCTGAAAAACTGAATTTAATGATAGAAAATTTAAGAGCTGTATATGACAAAGTTAGATTGGGATATCAACCTTGGTACACTCAAAAATCTTTCGAGAATATATTTCTTAAATCCTCCACTATTCATCCTAAAACAATTTTTCACAAATCTGGTGAAACTAATAAACAGAAACAGAAAACTGAAAATTCATTATCTGTTTTTGCTAAATCTATGTTGTTTAAATCTAGCAAGAGTATGCAGAAGTATATTACTTGTAATCCTAAAACCTGCAAACTAAGAGACAAAATAGCTATTAAGAAAATATGGGTTCCAAAAGGAACAATAATAGCTAACCTACAAGGACCCAAAAGAGCTTGGGTTCCTAAGTTGAAAATCTGAATATTTTCTGCAGGTGTGTCTAGCACTCAAGGCTCCAACAAAAGATGTTAATTTAGACATTGGGTGCTCTAGATATATATTAAAGAATGAGACTTAAAATATAATTAAGAAGAGTGACTAAAATGGAAGAAATAATGAAATTAGTAATCCTTGCATCCTCTCATATTGAAATTGTAGCTAGTATTAATCATTTCTGTGATATAAGTGATACTTTTGGTATGAAAAGAAAATATATCTAAATCACTCCATCTTTCTATATTATGCTTCAGTTATTGATGGATAATTTGCTTAATCAATACTCTTAGAATAACTCTTTGAATTCTCTATATGCTTGATTGAGAGTTCTTATCCATGGCATTATCTTCTATTGAATGTCTACTTGGTATATTTTTTTTATATATGCATTAAGAATACCAAGATTAAAGAGTCTAGTTTTGGCATATAAAATCAACTCATACTAGTATGGACTTAATCTCAAAAGACCTTGTCATTGGTTCACTTAGATTAATTTTTGCAAGGTCAAAGTTTGCTATGTATGTCATCTAGAAAAATAAACTAGAATCGTTTCTAAATTTGAAAATATTGTTTCCACCTTTTAGCCGTTGGAAATTCTCCATAAGAACTTATTTGGATCTCTAGGATTGTGAACCTAGGAGATAAGCTCTCTAATTTTGTAATTATGGATGATTTCTCAAAGCTAATGTTGGTTTTATTCTTGGCACTTAAATTGAAATATTTTCTGCTTTGGCACAAACTTACAAAAGGTTTCAAATGAAAAAGGTTTGCAAACTATGAAAATAAAATTGTATCATGGCATAGTTTTGAAAACCAATTTCTTATTAAGTTGTGCACAGAAAATAATATTGAATACAATTGTTTCTACACCAAGAACACCATAAATAAAATAGGGTTGATAGAATCCTTGAAGAAATGAAAAAGACAATGTTGTATGATAGTCATCTACTTAAATGATTTCTGTTAAAGGCTATCATCATTGCTTGTCATACATATGGTTTCTATTAGAAAACTCCTTTTGATCTTCTGAAAAATAGAAAATGATATATTGTATATTGTTACGGGGGAAATAAGCCGCCATGCCCCACGTGACCGGCACGCGCGCCCAGGAAGACTACGGCTGCCCTTTGATCCAGCAATCCGACCCCGAGTCGGACATCCTCGGCTCCGCAGCCCGACCCCGAGTCGGCTGCCCTTTGATCCAGCGCTCCGACCCCGAGTCGGACGTCCTCGGCTCCGCAGCCCGACCCCGAGTCGGCTGCCCTTTGATCCAGCAATCCGACCCCGAGTCGGATATCCTCGGCTCCGCAGCCCGACCCCGAGTCGGCTGCCCCTTGATCCAGCGCTCCGACCCCGAGTCGGAGATCTCTTGATAACGACAGGCTATTCCCCAGAGGCACGCCGCGGCCTCCTGCTCCACTACTCCCTGCAACGGCTGTATCCGATGCTGCTCCACGATCTCCTGCATCAGCCGTACAAAGCGGAGCCCCACTATGCCCTGACGTGGCCGTACCCGGTGCTGCTCCACGACGCCCTGTAACGGCCATGTCAGTGGCCACACCATCGTGCCCCACGATAACGAACCCCCCTGAGAGACCCCCCAGCCAGGTATATATGCGGCTGGGGGGAGAAAGGGGGGGAGGTGAGCAATATCTCCCAGAGCACTCTCTTACTTGCGATTATCACCTCTCCTCCTCCTCCAATCTCCTCTGACTTGACCGTCGGAGGGCCATCACCACCCTGGTGGTGGTGCAAGGCTTGTTTGCAGGTTTCTTGGCGGAAGGTGGAGCGCAACCAACACCAACCAAGACAACTCAGACGGAACCCCGTTCACACCGCAGTGCCAATCGTTCTCGGTTTGGACCACCAGCAACAGTTGGCGCTAGAAGGAGGGCCGAATCTTAGAACGATCGTAATGGCACGGCGAGGTGGTCGTGGAGCTTCCAATGCTTCCGGTCGCGGAGCCTCTCGCGCCTCCGGCCGAGAGGCTGCTGCGTCCCCAACGCACTCTCAGCAGCACTCCACCGCCCCTTCTCCCATTCAGACGGTCGAAGCTGCTCAGTTCGACCAGCTAGCCCAGCAGGTTCGCACCCTCGCGGAGGCAGTGCAGAATCTGCAGGGTGTGATCTCTCGGGTGCCGCAACGGGCTCAGGAGCCGCTGCCCCCCGAGCACTCGCCTCTTCCTCACAACCCGCGCTCCTTCCTCTCCCATGGAGAGGAGCGCCGGCGCGAGGAGGATTCTCGAGTGCGGTCCATTCTGCCAGGACCTTCTCATCGGAGCTGTGCGGGGTACGAGAGGCGGACCCGGGCGCGTTCTCAGACACCCCAGTCCTCGAGGGGCCCGCACTCCAGTCGGTCCCCCTCGCGCCGCTCCTTGTCCCCCACCCACCGGTCGCGCTCCCTGGACCGGCGGGTGGACGATCTCCACAGACAACTCCAGGTCCTGAAGGGCCACTCCAAAGATCCCTTCGCTGACTTGGAGATCTCCTCCCAGCCGGCGCTTGCCTCGAGGATCCTGCGGACCTCGAACCCCGCCGGGGTTCAAAATGCCGGCGATCGAACCCTACGACGGGGCGGCGGACCCGCGGGACCACGTGGAGAGTTTCAGGACTCTTATGCTCCTCCATGGAGCATCGGATCCGCTCCTCTGCAAGGCCTTCCCGGCGACCCTCCGTGGCCCGGCAAGGGCATGGTTCGCCGGCCTGGAGGCTAACTCCATCCAGTCCTTCGACCAGTTCACCCGCTTCTTCATCAGCCATTTCGCCGTCAGTAGCAGGCGGCGACTGGTCTCCGACTCCCTCTTTGATGTCCGGCAAAACGAGGGAGAAAGCCTGCGGGATTATCTCACCCGCTTCAACAAGGCTACACTGGAGGTCCGGAACCTGAGCCAGGAAGTGGCTCTCTCAGCCCTGAAGCGTGGCTTCCGGAAGGGCGGACTCACCTTCTCCCTGGACAAACGCCTGCCGCGGAGCTTCCCGGAGCTGTTATCTCGGGCAAACCAGTATGCAGACGCCGAGGAGGCAGCCTCCCACCGGAACAAGGAGGCCGCCGAGGCCCCTCTAAAGCCCGGAAAGAAAAGGCGAAAAGAGGCACCCCAGAGGAGGAGCCCGACGCCTCAACGCCGGCGCAGAAGCCCGTCACCAGCAAGGAACCACGGCGCCACACGCCCTCGTTCTCCGCACCGACGCTTCAACCGGTACACCCCACTCCTGGCCCCCCGGGCCCAGATCCTCATGGAGGTCAAGGGGCGGGAGGACCTCCCGGTCCCGAGGCAGATGAAGAAGATCCCTGGGAGGAGGCCTTCTCGGGCGTACTGTGAGTACCCCCGAGACCACGGCCACGATACCGAAGACTGCTTCCAGCTTCGGAACGAGATCGAGGCTCTCATTCGCCGAGGGCGTCTCGGTCGATATGTAAACGACCGACGTCCCCCGGCAGACCCGCGTCCGGCCGACCCGGCCCCTCAGGAGCCTCGGGAGCAGAATCGACCCGTTGCGGGAGTGATCCACACCATCACTGGGGGCTGCTCTCGGCCCGTGAGGAACGCAGGGGGCTCGGCGGAAGCATCAGGAGTGGCCGTCGCGAAGAGGCAGCGGGTCGGAAATGTAATCGCTTTTTGTGATGAAGATGTAAAGGGGGTTCAGACTCCCCACGATGACGCCATGGTGATCTCTCTCACTATGGCGAACTATGATGTAAGGCGTGTTCTTGTGGATAGTGGAAGCTCAGCTGATATTTTGTATTACGAGGCCTTCCAAAAGATGAGCTTGTCCCGACAATTGTTGCACAAAACATCCACCCCCCTCATAGGATTCACTGGAGACGCTATCTCGGCCGAAGGTGTCATTGAGCTGCCTGTGACTGCGGGCGTTGCACCCGCAGAAGCCACGGTGCGACTCGGGTTCTTGGTCGTCCGTGTCCCCTCGGCCTACAACGCTATCCTCGGACGACCCGGACTGAACGCCCTTCGCGCGGTGGTTTCTACCTACCATTTGCTCATGCGGTTCCCCACGGCGGCCGGGATTGGAGAGGTCCGAGGTGACCAACCAACCGCACGGCAGTGTTTCCTAGCAACTCTCAAAGGGAAAAAGCCCATGGAGGCCCTAAGCGTCGAGTCCCTTGACGCCAGAGACGAAGTGGCCTTGCGGCACGGGGAGCCGGCCGAGGGCGTAATCGAAGTTCCCCTCGAAGAAGGCCGCCCGGACCGCACGGTCCGGGTCGGTGCCAACCTCGACTTGGAAGCTCGGCTCCGGTTAGTGGAATTCCTCCGAGCCAATGCTGATGTGTTTGCCTGGTCGGCGGCCGATGTACCTGGGATCGACCCGGAGGTCATTTCTCACGCCCTCAACGTCGACCCGACCCACCGACCAGTAAAGCAAAAGAAGAGACACTGTGCCCCGGATCGGATCCGGGTGGTCGACCAGGAGGTAGACAAACTCTTGGAGGCAGGTTTCATAAGGGAAGTGAGCTACCCCGAGTGGCTGGCAAACGTCGTACTTGTCCGGAAGGCGAGCGGGAAGTGGAGGATGTGCGTCGACTACACCGACCTGAACAAGGCGTGCCCCAAGGATAGCTTTCCGCTTCCGCGAATAGACCAACTGGTCGACGCGACTTCCGGATATCAGCTGCTGTCTTTCATGGACGCCTTCTCCGGCTACAACCAAATAATGATGGCTCCACAGGACGAGGAGAAAACGGCCTTCATAACAGACAGGGGGCTGTACTGTTACAAGGTAATGCCCTTCGGTCTGAAGAACGCTGGCGCTACTTACCAGCGCCTCGTCAATAAAATCTTCAAGGAGCAGATCGGCCGGAACATGGAGGTGTACGTGGACGATATGCTGGTAAAGAGCCGCCATGCGGATCAGCACATTGCGGATCTGGAGGAGACCTTCGCCACCTTGCGGAAGTTTCGTATGAAGCTAAACCCAGCGAAGTGCGCCTTTGGTGCTTCGGCCGGGAGGTTCCTCGGCTTCATTGTCAACCAGCGGGGGATCGAGGCCAACCCGGACAAAATCAAGGCCATCCAAGATATGTCCCCTCCGACCAAAGTGAAGGAGGTTCAGGAGCTCGCTGGGAGGGTCGCCGCGCTCGGACGATTTGTGGCAAAATCGGCCGAACGCTGCCAACCGTTCTTCAAGGTGTTGAAGCGCCCGAAAGACTTCCTCTGGACGGCTGAATGTCAAGTGGCGTTCGACCAGCTCAAGGAGTACATGGCGTCTCCTCCCCTGCTGTCCAAGCCGCAAGAGGGGGAGATGCTCTACCTTTACCTGGCGGTCTCCCCAACCGCAGTCAGCGCAGTACTGGTTCGGGAAGAGGCAAAACTTCAGAAGCCCGTGTACTACACCAGCCGAGTCCTCCGGGATGCCGAGACGCGGTACACGAAGGCTGAAAAGATCGCCTTCGCGCTGCTGACTGCGACCAGGAGGCTTCGCCCCTATTTCCAGGCTCATTCTGTCACCCTTTTGACCGATCAACCACTGCGGCAGATCCTCAGCAATCCTGAGAATGCGGGACGGCTGGTGAAGTGGGCAGTAGAACTTGGTGAGTTCGACATCCGCTACCAGCCCCGGCCCGCCATCAAGGCCCAGGTGCTCGCGGACTTTCTCGCTGAGTGCACTGTGCAGGAGGCGGAACCTAGGCCGCCGGAAACACCCAGCCTCGATCTCCCGATCTGGACGCTCCACATTGACGGGTCGTCGAACCCTGAAGGTGGAGGGGCTGGGCTGGTCCTTACCAATCCCGATGGAGTGATAGCCGAGTATGCCTTGAGGTTCGGATTTCCAGTGACCAACAATGAGGCGGAGTACGAGGCCCTAGTCACGGGACTCAAACTCGCCAAGGAGCTCGGCATCCGGCGTCTGAAGGTCTTCACCGACTCCCAGCTGGTGGTCAGGCAGGTTCGAGGGGAGTTCGAGGCACGGAGCCCGACCATGCAGAGCTACGTCCGGAAGGTGCAAGCACTCATTCCCGACCTCGGCAGTATTGACATTCAGCAGGTCCCAAGGAGCGAAAATGCTAGGGCCGACAGGTTGTCCCGCTTGGTGGGCGCTGAGGCACACAACTTGTCAAGGGCGATATACCTGGAGACCCTAGATGCCCCGAGCATCGGCGAGGCTGAAGCGGTAATGGCAATTGATCCGGAACCATCTTGGATGGACCCGCTTGTAGCTTACCTCGCCGAAGGGATCCTCCCCGAAGATGAAGATCAAGCTCGGCGACTTGTTATGAAGTCCGCCCACTACGTACTCTACGAAGGGAGGCTGTATCGGACCTCGTTCACCGCCCCCCTCTTAAGGTGCCTCCGCCCTTCGGAAGCGGCTTACGCCCTCAGCGAAGTCCACGAAGGCATCTGCGGATCGCACCTGGGGGCTAGGTCCCTGGCACATAAGATCATGAGGCAAGGCTACTATTGGCCGACCTTATTGGAAGACTCAAAGGATCACGTACGGAAATGCGACGCCTGCCAGCACCACGCCAACATCCAGAGAGTCCCCTCTGTTCCCTTGGCGCCAATCACCGCCCCCTGGCCCTTTGCACAGTGGGGAATGGATATCCTCGGACCATTCCCCATCGCTTCGGCCCAGCGGAAATTTTTGATTGTCGCCATCGACTACTTCACCAAGTGGGTGGAGGCAGAGCCACTGGCCACCATCACGGAGGCGCAAGTCCGGAAGTTCGTAAAGAAGAACATCATTGTCCGATTTGGGGTACCTCGGGTCCTCATCTCGGATAACGGTCGACAGTTTGATAACAAGCATTTCCGAGACTTCTGCGAGGAGTTCGGGATCGAACATCGGTTCACGTCCGTGTCGCATCCCCAAACCAACGGCGAGGCCGAGGTCACAAATCGGACAATCCTCCAAGGTATCAAAGCGCGGATCGGACGGACGGGGCAAGCTTGGGTCGAGGAACTCGAGAATGTCCTTTGGGCGTATCGGACCACGCATCGGACTCCTACCGGGGAGACGCCTTTCAGCCTAACCTATGGCACGGAAGCCGTTGTCCCCGTAGAGCTCGGACTTCCCTCACCTCGGGTAGCCGCACACCGACCCGAGGCCAACTCGGAGCAACTCCGAGGGAACCTGGATCTCTTGGAAGAAGCAAGGGAAATGGCGCAGGTTCGGATGGCAATGTATCAGCGGAGGGTGGCCCGATATTACAACTCCAAAGTCCGACCGAAGCTTTTCAGAATTGGAGATCTGGTGCTGAGGCGAGCTAAGGCATCTCAACCTACGGAAGGTGGGAAGCTAGCGCCGAATTGGGAAGGCCCGTATAAAGTTCGTTGGGTAAACCGACCTGGCTCCTACCAGTTGGAAGCCCTAGATGGCCGAGAAATTCCAAGGGGCTGGAATTCCGCTAACCTGCGGATGTATTACCAGTAGAACAACAAGGCCAGAAAGACAATTTGAAAAGGTGCAACACTTTTCATTTCAATAATTTCTGGTTACAATGGCGTGCTCGTGTGATTACAAGGAATTCCCAGAGGGAAATTAGGGAGTAAAGAAAGCAAAGAAGAGGTGGAGAATCCGTGGAGCTGAGGACCGAGGATCCCAAACCCTCAATCCAAAGCAGCTGCAATCCCACCGGAAGTGGGTGCTTCTAACCGGAGGCGCCATCCAGCACCTCACCAAAAAGACGAGGAGCCGCCGCAGAAGAAGCTCCCGCTGCCCCCAGGGGAACGCCGCCTCCAAAGGATATTCCCATCCTCCCCAGTGGTAGGAAAGAGAAGGAATACGAGGGGGAAGAGCATATGGAGGCGCGGTCCCGGACTGAGCGTCTGGAGCAGAGCTCGATCGGGAGGCTGAACTTCAAGGAGGGGAGATGTGATCCCGGATGAAACGCCTAGAGCGGAGCTCCGCCGGGAAGACCCTCCTTGTTGATCCCAGATGAAACGGCTAGTTGGCTGAAGTCGCAAGGGGAGCGCCTCCCCTTTCCTTCAACAGGAGTCTCTCAGTCATATGCCAAGGAGAAGGTCCGTGATCCATGGCAACCTGAACAGCTCCGGCTTGGCAAACTCCATCGTACCTGCACCTGTATTTATAGCCAAACAGCGGCCCCCTGGTCGTTCCGATGCGGGTGGCTCCAATAAATGCAGGCGCATTGAAACCGGAGCCGTTCCGGCTCCCGAGGCGTATCTCCCCGCGATTTTCTAAGCGTCATTCTCCTTAAACCGCATTCTTTGTGCAGGACAATCCGGGTGTCATGTACCCCTAGGTCCACATATCTCCGCTCGCGCCCAGGCCGTATCCTCCTCGAAGAACCCGCGTATCGCGGCCGCTCAACTAACACTCCTCGCAAGCAGCAGCTGGCGATCCGATTTCCCAGGTAACGCATTAATTAGCGTTTAATGCCCTTCTCGTGTTCCCCCAGGCAACGCTTAGAGAAAAGGAGAAACATGATCGCGGCTGGCCACGGAGAAACCCCGTCGGGCAGCGAGCGACAAGCGCACGACCAGCGAGCGGAATTTCCCGAGGCTCGGCCCTCGGATGCCTGGCTAGCCCGATGATCATCCCGGGAGCAGACTAGCCGGAAGCCCCGACCGGTCGCCTCGGCTTGCGCCAGCCTTGGCCGACCAACGAGTGGAATGTCCCGAGGCTCGGCCCTTGGATGCCTGGCTAGCCCGATGATCATCCCGGGAGCAGACTAGCCGGAAGCCCCGACCGGTCGCCTCGGCTTGCGCCAGCCTTGGCCGACCAACGAGTGGAATGTCCCGAGGCTCGGCCCTCGGATGCCAGGCTAACCCGATGATCATTCCGGGAGTAGACTAGCCTGAAGCCCCGACCGGTCGCCTCGGCTTGCGCCAGCCTTGGCCGACCAACGAGCGGAATGTCCCGAGGCTCGGCCCTCGGATGCCAGGCTAGCCCGATGATCATCCCGGGAGCAGACTAGCCTGAAGCCCCGACCGGTCGCCTCGGCTTGCGCCAGCCTTGGCCGACCAACGAGCGGAATTTCCTGAGGCTTGACGGCCCTCGGATGCCTGGCTAGCCCGATGATCATCCCGGGAGCAGACTAGCCGGAAGCCCCGACCGGTCGCCTCGGCTTGCGCCAGCCTTGGCCGACCAACGAGTGGAATGTCCCGAGGCTCGACCCTCGGATGCCAGGCTAACCCGACGATCATCCCGGGAGCAGACTAGCCTGAAGCCCCGACCGGTCGCCTCGGCTTGCGCCAGCCTTGGCCGACCAACGAGCGGAATGTCCCGAGGCTCGGCCCTCGGATGCCAGGCTAACCCGACGATCATCCCGGGAGCAGACTAGCCTGAAGCCCCGACCGGTCGCCTCGGCTTGCGCCAGCCTTGGCCGACCAACGAGCGGAATGTCCCGAGGCTCGGCCCTCGGATGCCAGGCTAACCCGACGATCATCCCGGGAGCAGACTAGCCTGAAGCCCCGACCGGTCGCCTCGGCTCGCGCCAGCCTTGGCCGACCAACGAGTGGAATTTCCTGAGGCTTGACAACCCTCGGATGCCAAGCTAACCCGACGATCATCCCGGGAGCAGACTAGCCTGAAGCCCCGACCGGTCGCCTCGGCTTGCGCCAGCCTTGGCCGACCAACGAGCGGAATTTCCTGAGGCTTGACGGCCCTCGGATGCCTGGCTAGCCCGATGATCATCCCGGGAGCAGACTAGCCGGAAGCCCCGACCGGTCGCCTCGGCTTGCGCCAGCCTTGGCCGACCAACGAGTGGAAGGTCCCGAGGCTCGGCCCTCGGATGCCAGGCTAACCCGATGACCATCCCGGGAGCAGACTAGCCTGAAGCCCCGACCAGTTGCCTCGGCATGCGCCAGCCTTGGTCGACCAACGAGTGGAATTTCCTGAGGCCTAACCCTCGGATGCCCGGCTTAGCGCCGGAAGAATTTCCTGAGGCCTAACCCTCGGATGCCTGGCTTAGCGCCGGAAGAATTTCCTGAGGCCTAACCCTCGGATGCCTGGCTTAGCGCCGGAAGAATTTCCTGAGGCCTAACCCTCGGATGCCTGGCTTAGCGCCGGAAGAATTTCCTGGGGCCTAACCCTCGGATGCCTGGCTTAGCGCCGGAAGAATTTCCTGAGGCCTAACCCTCGGATGCCTGGCTTAGCGCCGGAAGAATTTCCTGAGGCCTAACCCTCGGATGCCTGGCTTAGCGCCGGAAGAATTTTCCGAGGCCTAACCCTCGGATGCCTGGCTTAGCGCCGGAAGAATTTTCTGAGGCCCAACCCTCGGATGCCTGGCTTAGCGCCGGAAGAGTTTCCTGAGGCCTAACCCTCGGATGCCTGGCCTAGCGCCGGAAGAATTTCGGGAGCCAGGAGTCAGCAAGACGCTACCGAGAGTTAAAAGAAAAAGAAGGACGAAGGCGAGATGAAGAAACATTCAACTTGCATTAATTTTCATTGTTTCAGGGCCGAGGCCCATACAATTTGGCAAAACGCCGGTATACAAAAAAAAGAAGACAACGAAAGGTACAAGAGGTCAGCTTGGAGGAACTCCCGGGTCGGGAACGTCGGGCTCGTCCGCAGGAGGTAGGGAAGCAGCAGGAGAACCAACAGGCAATGGCGCCGGAGAGGAGTCGAGAAGGGAGATCTCGCTCAGGTCAACTTCGGGGTACTTAGCCGACACCCTTGCCAGGCCCTCCTCGAAGCCTAAGACAAAGGCTTCGGCCCCCGCGTCCGACGCGTCACGGACTGTTACGGGGGAAATAAGCCGCCATGCCCCACGTGACCGGCACGCGCGCCCAGGAAGACTACGGCTGCCCTTTGATCCAGCAATCCGACCCCGAGTCGGACATCCTCGGCAACCAACCCCTTCAAGGCGGCCAAGCCATCGGACTCCTCCCTTGACAGTCTCGATAGGCCGATCGGAGACTTCATCGGGGTCTCCCAGGTCAGCAATAACCGCCATACGCCATAAAAAGGGCGGGGAGCTCGAAGCGCGCGCGCCTCTCCGAGGAACGGCGGCAATCCCGAAACATCACTCCCTTCACCTGTTCCCCTTCTGGTTCCAGGCTCGGAAGTGGGGGGCTACTGTTACGGGGGAAATAAGCCGCCATGCCCCACGTGACCGGCACGCGCGCCCAGGAAGACTACGGCTGCCCTTTGATCCAGCAATCCGACCCCGAGTCGGACATCCTCGGCTCCGCAACCCGACCCCGAGTCGGCTGCCCTTTGATCCAGCGCTCCGACCCCGAGTCGGACGTCCTCGGCTCCGCAGCCCGACCCCGAGTCGGCTGCCCTTTGATCCAGCAATCCGACCCCGAGTCGGATATCCTCGGCTCCGCAGCCCGACCCCGAGTCGGCTGCCCCTTGATCCAGCGCTCCGACCCCGAGTCGGAGATCTCTTGATAACGACAGGCTATTCCCCAGAGGCACGCCGCGGCCTCCTGCTCCACTACTCCCTGCAACGGCTGTATCCGATGCTGCTCCACGATCTCCTGCATCAGCCGTACAAAGCGGAGCCCCACTATGCCCTGACGTGGCCGTACCCGGTGCTGCTCCACGACGCCCTGTAACGGCCATGTCAGTGGCCACACCATCGTGCCCCACGATAACGAACCCCCCTGAGAGACCCCCCAGCCAGGTATATATGCGGCTGGGGGGAGAAAGGGGGGGGTGAGCAATATCTCCCAGAGCACTCTCTTACTTGCGATTATCACCTCTCCTCCTCCTCCAATCTCCTCTGACTTGACCGTCGGAGGGCCATCACCACCCTGGTGGTGGTGCAAGGCTTGTTTGCAGGTTTCTTGGCGGAAGGTGGAGCGCAACCAACACCAACCAAGACAACTCAGACGGAACCCCGTTCACACCGCAGTGCCAATCGTTCTCGGTTTGGACCACCAGCAACATATATCTTTTATATTTTTCAGTCATACATGTCATGCTTGATATGTTCTTATGAAAATAATGTCAAAACTGATAAAACAAATATTTCTTTGGATATCACTCTTCAAGCAATGTATATTGAAAATTCAATGAAAAGATACTAGTTGTAGAAATATCAATTCATACTATTCTTATTAAAACTAGATCCTTTATTGAGAATATAGTTTATCATTTTGATTCTATGTAACAATCTGAATTTTGATAGAAACAACTGTTTAAGATAATTTGATTAAAACTTAGCTAGCACGCCTTATTGATAATTATCTTATGCAAATAGAATCTAAGTTAAATTGATTCTGAAAACAAAAAATTTGATTTAACTTTAATGAATCTTTCTATTGCCTCACATGCTTGTCCTTGAACCATTTTACTTAATGAAGTTATCTCTTTAGTTCAAGTGACTTGTGCTTGCTTATACTTAGGCAATCTCTTGAGTAAAGTGACTCAAATTCAATTATTGTCATGTCTCATGTTGAGTCATCTAGTTAAGAAACATGTTGTATGAATGTTTTTGTATCCTAGAGAACCTAATGAATTGCCTTCAAGAAAAGAAAAAGATTTTGCTAATGATA